>NC_141031.1:882500-907500 GCF_052040795.2 Danio rerio
CGCACATCAAACACTCACACACACACACACACACACACACACACACACACTGCTGTTCCAGAGAATGAGTCCTGACCACAGCGATCCGCCCGCCCGCCCGCACACACACACACACACACACACACACAAACACACACACACACACACACTCAGCTCATAACAGAAGAACACAACAGCAGATCCAAAGCACAAGCTGCAGTGTGTTTTAAAGGATATTAACAGGATTAACACAACATGTCATGATGACAGCACATAATATTAGACTGGATATTCTTCAAGACACTAGTGTTCAGCTTACAGTGACATGTAAAGGCTTCACTAGGGTAATGAGGGTAAAGTTAGGGTGATTAGGCAAGTCATTGTATAACAGTGGTTTATTCTGGAGACAATCCAACACTAATATTGCTGAAGGGGCGAATAATATTGAGCTTTAAAACTATTAAAAACTGCTTTATTCTAGCCAAAATAAAACAAATCAGACCTTCTCCAGAAGAACAAACATTAGAGGAAATACTGAATCTGTTCAACATCATTTAGGAAATATTGGAAAAGAAAAAGAAATTGACAGGTGGATGAATACTTTGGACATTAGCTGTTAATGGGCTTGACATTAACACCTGCCAACAGGTAGATTTGAGCTGTGTGGGCTTAGACAGACACCTCCGCTAGCCACTTTGGCAGGTTGAACAGTGTTTAAATGGTAGTTTTCTTAAAGCCGGGTTCCACAATAAAGATGGCCCAATGTTCGCAAACGTGATCTTGGAATCGAGAAGCAGCACGACTGACAAAAGTAATTTTGCTCGCGCGAACAAAAGAAAGCAGGTGAACACCGAATGAGGATGTTTACTCACGCGCACAGGTGATGTGATGCGCGACTGTTAAAAAGCAAGCGCTCTCCCGTTTACTTGGTGAAACCATAGATATATACATTAGATGTCGCCTACCCTGTTGTTGTCTGTTGGAAGAAATGCGTCAATAGCGCCGCCATCTTGGTACAGGGTCCTTTGAAATGAAGGCGGGACCAAGCTGCAGTGGAGGACTGAGGCCATCCAGATCCAGAGATATACACATATACACACATATATATATGATCGGGAGCTTTCCATGAGGTCAGAACGCAATTTTTTTTAAATTACGAAAATTTTAACTTTTCTACATTGATGGATCAGTGACCGCACAGACATTCCTGACAAAAAGCTCGTGTTTGTGTGTATGGAAATGTATTATCCACCCTCCGGGTTAAGTTTGATCTAATCATGTCCTGAAACACAGCTCTTCTCCTGCTTTCACTGCTCATACTGACGGAGGGAGCGATTCGCTTGTGAATGAATCCCCCGAACGACTCTTTCACTAACGTTAGCCGACAATAATACAAGTTTCTGGCATCCCGCTGTCATATTTCTCTTGCATTGTTTGCTGATTTTATTCAACAAAACTAGCATAAGCCGAGTGTTTAGTGTGAGTTGGAGCTGCTTTGCCGTATGGTGAATGCAGTAAGTGACTGTTATCATCAATAACGTTACCTGATTAGCAAAAGTACATAACATACAAAAACATTAAAACTAAATCTTACCTATGAAATGTTCTGCCTTTGTTTGCTCGTTACTACACCCGTACACAACGCTAAAGTCCCGCATCTTCATGTAGTAACAGTAGCTATGTTTCCATCCACCTATTTTAAAAACCAGTTGATGGAAACGCCATGATGCGCATACATTTTGAAAATGCGCATAAAAAACGTATGCGCCTAACTGGGTAAGATAAACTTTTTATTCGATAAGATGCACATAAACTGCGATGGAAACACTTTTACCGCACAAACTCCAGCATGCGCATTAAAAAGGTCATGTGATTTTATTAAAAGAGATCATGTGATGCTTAAAATGTGTGTGAATGGACAAAACGTCAGGCTGAGCACATTATAAAACATCTGAAATGTTGTTTTGGTCATTATAAAACGCCTTACCATTTCAGTATTAGTGTTATTATATTATTAATGACCTCCAGAATCAAGAGCGCCTGTGCTCCGCGTCTGACACTGCGCGCTCACTGCTTGTCAGGATTGTCTTCTGAGGCGCATTCATTGAGAAAAGATTGATGCAGCTTCTCCTACTGCAGCAAATGCAGTTTTTACTGTTGATATTTGGCGCCAGTTAATCAGGAAGTGACGATTTTGTTCACTTTGACTCGTTGGATGGAAACGCTGCTTCATTCGCACAACTTTTATGCGATAATCCAGTTTTGCGCATGAAGTTTATTCGCATTTTTGGATGGAAACATAGCTGATGTCTTGTCTAGTGCGGTTAAATGACATTTGTCCTGGGAGCACTGTACCAATATGGCAGCGCTATTGACGCATGCTCAGAGTCCCTATGTGATATCTAGTGTATTTAACTATGGCGCGAAACAACCGTGCCTAGAGAAGCGCAACTGCTGCGATCGGTTTCCTTTAAAAAAGACTGGAAAAAAAGCGATGATCGAGCACTTTCAAGAGCTCAACATGAACAAAAGTCCTTTAGTAAGCAGCAGCGGACTCTGCTTTCACTTTAATTAATCTGTGAACAGATTATTAACAGGCCTAACATTAACTGTGCGCGCGTGATCATCCTATCATTTCATTCATTTTATTTTTCTTACAGGTATTTTTATTAATATTGTTTAATTATCTTTTTTTTTTACAGTTACATTGCTTTAATATAAGATTTACTCCCTTTAACTGGTGATCTTAGCCAGGACAGAAACATTTGATAAATCCCTAATTTTGAGCCCTGAAAAGTCATGTGAAATAAAAACCAACTGCAATGCAACACAACCCATTTGCTCATGCACACTGAGCTCAAACACACACAAACAGTGAAATCAATGAGGAGGCATGTGGACATAACTCAAACTCTATATCAAGTCATTTAAGCATGTCAATGTCAAATTTATGCATGCAAAATTATTTTCCCAACAATAAAATTGTGGCTAGTGGCTAGTAATGTTGGAAATCTACTAGCCACAGTGGCTGGGGATCAAACGAGTTAATATCAAGTCCTCTCTCTCTCTCTCTCTCTCAGTTCAGTTCAGTTCAAGTTGCTTTATTGGCATGACATTAAATACAGTATTGCCAAAGCATTTCAAATATGAAACATATTAAAACCATTGAAAATAATAATTAATAGTAATACAAATAAGATATAATGACACAAAAAAACCAAAAAAAAAACCAACACATTTGATAAATATAATAATAGTAAAAAGTTTAAATTATTTAAATAAGACACAAATTTACATTAACCATTTCTTATGGTGTGTAGGGTGTATACATATTTTGCAGCTAGTCTAAATGTCAATTCGTCCTCTCCGAGTATATGGTAAAGTTTTTCTGAGTAATTTAAATTAAAAAATGAATTGATCAATGTTTCAAATTGGGGGAAAAATATTTCTCTAGTCGTGGTGTATTTGGGGCAAAACAGAAGGAAGTGTGTCTCATCCTCTATTTGCTTTGTTTTTTTGTTTTTATTTTTTTGTTTTGTTTTTGTTTTTTGTTTATTTGCTCTCTCTCTCTCTCTCTCTCTCTCTCTCTCTCTCTCTATATATATATATATATATATATATATATATATATAAAAATATATATATATATATATATGTGTGTGTGTGTGTGTGTGTGTGTGTGTGTGAGCATCTCCACTGTTTAATAAAGACTGTACGAGTTCTGATCTCATCCTCAGCAGTAATAACAAGGCTTGCCCTAGCAAACACCGCTAATTACTGTGTGCACTAGCTAACGGCTAAATCCCACCACAGCAAAATGACAGATTTCACAGCAGCAATCACGGGTGGATGGCGTATATTCTTCATTTAAAGCATTATGTGGGCTGAAAACAATCCGTAATGTGCAGTTAGCGACGAGTTCTCACAAGAGGTGGAGATAATTCAACAGTCACGGTTTAAACGTGTTAGCGTTATCTGCAGCGAGGATGGAGAAGCCAAACATGGGGCCGATGCTATCTGTGGCTCCCATGCGGCGCTGGAAGATAAGAGGTGCTGGGCTCTTTCCTGGTTTTCCAGAGCCAGATCAGCCCAGCTCCATCTGCAGCCGTGAGAAATGATAAAACATCCAGAGCAGATCCACAGACAGTATTCAACCACAGCCACATCACTGGCCTTTATAACAGCTCGCTTGGTAGTTTTGTATGATGCTGTACTTCATAGAAATGTAGACAGCGCCCTCTAGTGGATTTGTCATCTAAAACGTACAACAAAATGTACCCTAAGTAACGTTTTTTAGATATGCAAACATGTAGACAGCGCCCTCTGGTGGATTTGTCAAATGGAACTCGTAACAAAACTTACCCCAAGCTACGTATTTAAGACTCACAGAAATGTAGACAGCGCCCTCTAGTGGATTTGCCATCTAAAACGTACAACAAAATGTACCCTAAGTAGCGTATTTTTGATCTGCAAACATGTAGACAGCGCCCTCTGGTGGATTTGTTAAAAGGAACGCGTAACAAAACTTACCCAAAGTTACTATTTAAGACTCAAAGAAATGTAGACAGCGCCCTCTAGTGGAATTGTCAAATGGAACACATAACAAATCTTACCCCAACTTATGTATTTAAGACTCACAGAAATGTACACAGCGCCTTTCAGTGGATTTATAATCTAAACCGTACAACAAAATGTACCCTAAGTAACGTTTTTTAGATATGCAAATATGTAGACAGCGCCCTCTGGTGGATTTGTCAAATGGAACACGTAACAAAACTTAACCCAAGATACGTATTTAAGACTCACAGAAATGTAGACAGCCCCCTTTAGTGAATCTGTTGGCTTAAATGTTTAAGATCATGTACCCTAAGTAACTTTAGATTCACAAAAAATGTAAAGAAGCGCCCTCTAGTAAATTTTTTGTCAAACTAATCATTCAACAAAATGTAGCCTAAGTATTTTATATTCGCAGTAATGTTGACAGCGCCTTCTAGTGGATTCATCAACTAAAACGTACAACAAAATGTACATGAAGTAACATAGATTAGATTTGCAACAAAGTCGACAGCACCCTCTGATGAACTTTTTGGTCAAATGACTATTACAACAAATTGGACCCAAAGTAATATATTCAGATTTGCAGAAATGTAGACAGCACGCTCTAGTGGATTTGTCCTCTGAAATGTACAACTAAATGTATCATAGTGAATTTGTGAAATACAAAGCGTACAATAAGTAACGTGTTTAAGACTCGCAGAAAGGTGGACAGCGCCCTCTAGTGAATTTTGTTGGTCAAAGTAACCATACAACAAAATGAAGTCTAAATAAATTGTTTCAGATTCATAAAAATGTAGACAGCATCTTCTGTACTACAAAATTCAACCTAAGTAATGTATTACAAATTTGCAGTCATGTACACAGCCCCTTCCAATAGATTTGTCAAGATTCGCTGAAATGTAGACAGCCCTCTAGTGAACTCTAGATTTCCAGAAATGTACACAGCCCTCTTTAGTATATTTATTTTCTCAAATTAAATATTTAATAAAACGTACCCTTAGTAATATGTTTTAGATTGACAAAAATATAGACAACGCCCTCTAGTGGGTAAGTAGTCTGGAACCTGCAACAAAACGCAATCTAAGAAACGTATTTCAGATTTGGAAAAATGTAAACAGAGCCCTTTAGTGGATTTGTCATCTGAAATGGACAACAAAACACACCCTACTAAGTGTATTTCATTATCGCAAAATATAGACAGCGCCCTCTAGTGGATCTGTCATAAGAATGTACAATAAAACATTCCCTAATTAGTGTATTTCATTATCGCAAAATGTAAACAGCGCCCTCGAGTGGATTTTTCTTCTACAACATACAACAAAATAAACCCTAACTTATGTCTGTGATTTAAAGCAGAATATTTTAGTATCATTACTCCAGTCTTCAGTATCATATGATGTTTCAGAAATTTAATAATAATAACAATAATAATAATAATAATAATAATGTTTCCAAACGTTCAGTGAGTCAAAGACATGTCAAAATACTGTTGTGTTTAACCACTGAAGATGGTGTTTCTGATAGTATGATAGATGAGCATATTTGTTTGCATCATTGATTTCTCATGATGCAACAGGCAGGTTTGAGCCAGAGAACCGTGCTCATCATCCGCATGTTAAACAGCTATTAATAAAACACATTCATTGACGGCGCGAGAGACTGTAATGTGATGATGTGTGCTGTTATAAATGTGCTGCTCCTGCTGTGAACACCAGTTTCAGCACATCCAGAGAATCTGCCATCACGGCTCGTATAGTTCACTGAAAATAAACCACAAAACTCCAAAAGATTTCTGTTCATAAATAAAGTAATAATAATAAAATAAAATGTAATAAAATTAAATTAAATTTACCGTTCAGCTAAATGCCTAGAAAACATGTTCATTTAGTGTAAATTGTATTAAAATAAATAAAACCTAAAAATAAAATGTATTCATAAAAATACTAAATTTTGATCTTGATCCCAAGAAAATGTTTTATTTAATTAAGTTTACCTTGGACCATAGTAAATTAAATTAAAAATAAAATAGATTTATAAAAATGCATTACTCTTTCAGCTAAATGCCTAGAATACATGTTTTATTTAGTGTAACTTGCACTAAAATAAATAAAAGTAAAAGGATATATATATATATATATATATATATATATATATATATATATATATATATATATATATATATATATATATATATATATATATATATATATATATATATATATATATATGTATATATTACTAACCTAAATGCTAATGTCTCAGTAACCGTATAATAAACCTGATTTTTTTTTAGTCATACATAAATTTATATATTCTATATCTGATTTATAATATAATATTTCACTTAATATATCAATACTTGGTTAATTTATATATATAAGACTGAAATGAAACCAATTAAATATATAAACTTGGTTATTGTATAATAATAATAATTATGACAATAATAATAATAAAAATAATAATAATAATAACAAGAAGGTCGCTGGTTCGAGCCCTGGCTAGGTCAGTTGGCATTTCTGTGTGGAGTTTGCATGTTCTCCCTGTGCTGGTGTGCGGTTCCTCCGGGTGCTCCACAGTCCAAACACATGCGCTATAGGGGAATTGATGAACTAAACTGGCCGTAGTGTATGAGTGTGTGTGTGAATGAGTGTTTCCCAGTACTGGGTTGCAGCCGGAAGGGCATCGGCTGTGTAAAACATATGCTTGAATAGTTGCCGGTTCATTCCGCTGTGGTAACCCTTGATAAATAAGGGACTAAGCTGAAGGAAAATGAATGAATTTGATTTAATTTCTCGAGTCTGACTGTAAACTCCAGACAGCACACACAATCCTCAAGCTCTAGCGTTGATTCATCTGTCAGCTATATAAATATATAAGCACCCAAAATACAGAGCAATAATTCACACAGATATTTATAAATGAGGATTTTAAATTCAGCCTGACGGACAGAATCAAGTCTGGAGTAACTGTGCAGGCGCTCACAAATAGAAATGAACGCCGACATGTGCTGACAATAATCCCACACAAGCTCCCTGTTCTCTTAATAGTGCACTTTGACATTCACTACCCAGTGGACCACCGACTGACTGGCTGTGCTTAAAGACTACATTACCCATAATGCTGCAAAAAACTTCACCAATTAGAGCAAGCCAAGCCTTAACCTTTAGCTCCACCCACTTTTATATGCTCTCTCTCTCTCTCTCTCTCTCTCAAACACTGAAATGTAAAACTGTCTTAAAGTTCTTCTTCATAATTTGGAACAATATTATGAGTTATTGCTATAACTGTTTATATTTAATAAGGCAAGCACTGACTTAAATGATTCATTCAGAACAGATTCATTCAAAATAACTGATTCATTGATAACTAAAACGAGTGACTGTCTTTATGAATGCATCACTGAATCACTGACTTAATTCATTCATCCAGAAACAGATTCAATCTAAATAACTGATTCGTTTAGAAATGAAGCAAGTGACTGTCTTTACAAATAAATCACTCAATCACTGACTCAAATGATTCATTCAAAAACAGATTCATTCTAAATAACTGATTCGTTTAGAAATGAAGCAAGTGACTGTCTTTACAAATAAATCACTGAATCACTGACTCAAATGATTCATTCAAAAACAGATTAATTCTAAAAAACTGATTCATTTATAAATTAATTAAGCAACTGTCTTCACGAATGGATAATTGAACCACTGACTTAAATAATTCATTCAGAGACAGATTCAATCAAAATAAACTGATTCGTTTAGAAATTAAGCAAGTGACGGTCTTTACAAATGGATCACTGAATCACTGACTCAAATGATTAATTCAGAAACAGATTCATTCTAAATAACTGATTCATTTAGAAATTAAATGAATGATTGTCTTTATGAATGGATCACTTATTCACTGAATCAAATGATTTATTCAGAAAGATCCAATCTAAATAACTGATTTATTTAGAAATTAAACGAGTGACTGACTTCACAAATAGATCCTTGAATCACAGAATCAAATGATTAATTCAGAAATGCATTCATTATAAATAACTGATTCATTTAGACACGAAACAAATGATTTTTTATGAATAGACCACTGAATCACTGACTCAAATGATTCATTCAAAAATAGATTGAATCTAAATAACTGATTCATTTATAAATAAAGCAAGTGACTGCCTTCAATAGATCGCTGAATCACAGACTCAAATGATTCATTTAGAAACAGATTCGAGCTAAATGACAGATTCGTTTAAAATAAAGCAAGTAACAGTCTGCATGAATGGATCACTGAATTACTTGACTCAAATGATTTGTTTAGAACAGATTTAATCTAAATAACTGATTCTTTTAGAAATGAAGCAAGTGACTGCCTTTGCGAATATATCACTGAATCACAGACTCAAATGATTCATTCAGAAACTGATTCATTCTAAATAACTGATTTATTTATAAAACAAAATGAGTGACTGTCCTCATAAGTGGATCACTGAATCACTGACTCAAATGATTCATTCAGAAACTGATTCATTCTAAATAACTGATTTATTTATGAACAAAATGAGTGACTGTCCTCATAAGTGGATCACTGAATCACTGACTCAAATGATTCATTCTGAAAAAGATTAATTCTAAATGAACGATTCACAAATACAACACAAACTATTCTTCACCTTTTTCTTCAGATAGAAAACAAGTCAGTCAAGCAGAAATGTCTTCCTAAATGTGTTTGGGGAACTACAGTAAGCTGTGTTTCTGTTTCCAGCGGCAGTGTTCACTAGAAAGTAGACTTCTTTTCGCTTTTGTTAGTGTTGAGTTTTCCCCAGAGGGGCGTCCTTAAAATCAAATCAAGGCCAAACGAGATGTGAGGGCAGAAACTGGAGGTGCGTAATCTAAACAGAGGCTCTGCAGACAGTAAATCTGTGAATGAGAAGCTCTGTAAAGAGTTCAGCAGCTCTTGATGAAAGACCAATATGTTTAACTACGAGCGGCTGTAAACACAACACAGCTGGATTTACACTCGACCAAGATACAGATCAACCAAACACTTGTGAGAACTCTTACACTCGCAGCTTCAACACAGCAGATAACACACAATGTCCAGTCAATGAACTCATATCACAAATTAAACTTTAGTGAAATATTAAAACTAGAGTGGCATCATACAGCCCGTGCTGGTTTTATTCTAGTTTCAATGCAGCATATATCACAGATCAAACAAAACAAACAAACTACAACGATATGATTCCTGGGCCATATCAGTCTTTCATTTCAGACGCATTTCAGAGCAACAGAGTCTTGTAGAGCATCATCATCATCCTCGGCTATTTTTCTTCGGACTATGTTTGAAGCAGAGCCACAGCTTTCAGGCCGAGTGTGATTAAGATGTAAAAAGACGCTGTTCTCAGGTCAGAATGATGAACGGCTCTGTCAGCATCTCAGACACCACATCAATCCTCAGATAACACCCAAAACAACCCTATTACAATGACACTGAGAGCATCGACTGAACCGCACACACACATGCGCGCGCACACACGCACGCACACACGCACAAACACACACTCGCACACACACACACACACACACACACACACACACACACAGCGATGCAACAGTGGAAGTGAATGTTACAGTGACCCTCCTAGAACACCACAGCAACTGCCTAGCAACCACATAGTGCTGTTACAGCAACAGCCTGGCAACACCGTGTTAACCACCTAGAATACTACAGCAACCACATGGAGACATTACAACAAAGCCTGGCAACACTCTGATAACTACCTACAACTGCATAGAAACCCTACAGCGACTGCCTGGCAACACCATAGTAACCACCTTGAACACCATAACAAATGCCTAAAAAATAACATAGTGATGCTACAGCCGCTGCCTGGCAACACCCTTGTAACCACCTAGAACATCACAGAAACCACATAGAAACTATACAGCAACTGCCTGGCAACACCATGGTAACCACCTAGAACGCCATAACAACTGCCTAAAAAACACATAGTGATGCTACAGAAACTGCCTGGCAACACCCTGGTAACCACCTACAACACCATAACAACCAGATAGAAACCCTACAGCGACTGTCTGGCAACACCAAGGTAACCATCTAGAACAACATAGCAACCATAGCGACCACCTGCCAACACCATAGTAACCACCTAGAACACCATAACAACTGCCTAGAAACCCCATAACAACCAGATAGAAACCCTACAGCGACTGTCTTGCAACACCAAGGTAACCACCTAGAACAACATAGCAACCATAGCGACCACCTGGCAACACCATAGTAACCACCTAGAACACCAAAACAACTGCCTAGACACCCCATAGTGATGCTAAAGTAACTGCCTGACAACACCCTGGTAACTAACATCAACACCATAAGAACCACATAGGAATACTACAGCGAACACCTGGCAACACCATAGTAACCACCTAGAACACAATAACAACTGCATAGAAAGCACACAGTGATGCTACAGCCACTGCCTGGCAACACCCTTGTAACCACCTAGAACACCATAGCAACAACATAGAGACACTACAACAACTGTCTGAAAACAACCTGGTAACCCCCTAGAATACCATAACAACCACATAAAAACTATACAGCAACTGCCTGGCAACACCATGGTAACCACCTAGAACACAATAACAACAACCTAGAAACCAAATAGTGATGTTACAGCCCTTTGCCTGGCAACACCCTGGTAACCATCTACAACACCATAACAACCACATAGAAACCCTACAGCGACTGCCTGGCAACACCCTGGTAACCACCTACAACACCATAACAGCTGCCTAGAAACCACATAGTGATGCAACAGTCTCTGCCTGGCAACACCATGGTAACCACAATCAACACCGTAACAACCACATAGAAACCCTACAGCAACTGCCTGGCAACACCATGGTAGCCACTAGAACACAATAACAACTGCCTAAAAAAAACCCATAGTGATGCAACAGCCCCTGCCTGGCAGCACCCTGGTAACCACCTTGAACACCATAGCAACCACAGCAAATGCTTGGCAACACCCTGGTAACCACCTAGAACACCATAACAACTGCCTAAAAAACCCATAGTGATGCAGCACCCTGGTAACCACAATCAACCCCATAGCAACCACATAGAAACCCTACAGCGACTGCCTGGCAATACCCTGGTAACCACCTACAGTACCATAACAAACCACATAGGGATGCTACAGTGACTGCCTGGCAACACCATGGTAACCATCTAGAACACCAAAGCAACCACAGCAAATGCCTGGCAACACCCTGGTTACCAACTAGAACACCATAACATCTGCCAAGAAAGCCCATAGTGATTGTAGGTAACCGCTGTGTTGTGGAACGCCAGGACACACAGATCTGGCGGATTCATTCAGACTTTCATTTCCGTGTCGCTGCTGTTGAACGGCCTGTATTGTAGACTGTATATCATCATTTAACAGTCTGCATCAGCGCGCATCATTCACCTCAGCTCTTCTTCTGTGGTAGTTTCCTGACTGTCAGTGTTAGCTTGTGTCTGTTTGTTTGTGTGGGTGATCAGAACGGGATCATTTCACCGAAACACACAATGGCATCTTTATCAGAGTGACGGCCGGAGTCAGAAATGAAGGGAAGTGAATGCGTGTATGTGTGTGCGCGTGTGTGTGGACACAGAGCCCATTGTGTGCGGCTTGCGTTCGCACATTACCGCCTCTAACCGCAGATAACAGGATCATTTACCAGACTGAAGGAGAGAGCAGTCCACATGCTGGAAACATGTGCTGTCACTTACACACTCTTATGTCACAGACAGACACACACACACACACACACACACACACACACACACACACACACACACACATAGACACACACACACACACACACACACACACACACACACACAAATAGACACACACACACACACACACACACACACACACACACACATAGACACACACACACACACACACACACACACACACACACACACACACACACACATAGACACACACACACACACACACACACACACACACACAAATAGACACACACACACACACACACACACACACACACACACACACACACACACACACACACACACACACACACACACACACACACACACACACACACACGTTTTGCTCATATTGTTGTGTGCTTTTCACATTTTCTCTAGTTTTTGTTTTCAATATGACTGTTTTATTAATACTTTTTTTGTATTTTAGTTCTATTTATGCATGCATGTAGTTATTTTTAAACACATATATGTGTATATTTATGTATAAATGTATGTATGTATTTATTTGTTTGTTTGTTTGTTGATTTCTTAATTTATTCAGTTTAATTGTACATTCGTGTTAAAATGAAATGGCAGATTTATATTGATTTATTTAATTTATACCATATATAAGTTACATTGAAATAGTACAGCTGTATTTAATTTTTAATTTAATGTAATTATTTCATTTTATTCTACATTTGAGTTGGCAGAATTATATTTATTTATTTATTTTAGTTTTATGTAAAGTTGTTTAGTTGTAAACCACAGAAAAGGCACATTTTCTAGACATTTCAGAGCAAATGATCTCTGTCATACAGTACGATTCTTCCATTTAAAGGCTTGTCTTAATGTGCTCTTAAGAGTCAGTCGGACCACACAGAGTCTGAACGAGAAGTCCATGTGTCTTCCTGTGGGTTAAATGATGGTTTCCTTCACTTCACACACACACACACACACACACACGCACGCACGCACGCACACACGTTTTTGACGCCATAAATACTAAATATTCTGTTATGGTGATTCTACAGTTGCTATAGTAACACAACAACTCCAGTAATTAATCTTTTGTAGTGATTCTACCGTTGCTATGGTAACACAACAACTATAGTGAATAATCTGTTTTGGTGATTCTACAGTTGCTATAGCAACACAACTATACTGAATAATCTGTTGTGGTGATTCTACAGTTGCTATGGTAACAACAAATATAGTGAATAATCTGTTATGGTGATTCTACAGTTGCTATGGTAACAACAAATATAGTGAATAATCTGTTATGGTGAGTCTACAGTTGCTATAGTAACACAACAACTACAGTAATTAATCTTTTGTAGTGATTTTACAGTTGCTATGGTAACACAACAACTATACTGAATAATCTGTTATGGTGATTCTACAGTTGCTATGGTAACAACAACTTTAGTGAATAATCTGTTATGGTGATTCTACAGTCAAAAATAAATCTAGTGGTTTTATGAGAAATGACATCTCACATGTATTTAAGATGGTCAAAAATTTACGCGACGCCCTCTACTGGATTTGCAAAACCAAAAACTAAATGAAAAACGTAGTCTAGGGTACATATTTGTCTTCTCCAATGAGCCTGGGTTGAAAATAACCCAGTCCACATAAACACACACTTTATTCCCACTTCATGTGATTTCATACTTTATTGAGATTGCAGAAGTGATCCTGTGAGTGTGGACTCTTGATTATCGGGTCTAAACATGCTTAAAAAGTCATTCCCTCACACGTGAAGCCTAATTAAAGCTCTTCCGCTGGCGGTTATGACTATATTTCAGCACATTGATTGGGTTATTAGGAGTGTTTGTTGGCCTTTGCGCCGCTTCATGCTCATCATCTGATTGGACGAGCTCTGAACAGATGTTGTTTATATCCACCGAGTTTCACAACATCAGCAGAAACAATAGCACATTATTATGCAATTTCACTGATACTCTCATATTAGACCAAAATAAAACATGGAAAACGGGACTTTCCCAGAACTGAGGAGGAAAATGGGCTGTAAAAGTGCTCTGGTCAAACGGTCAGTGGATAAAAGTGCTTGAAAACATTATAAGACAGCTTTTTTCTCTTGTTAATGAAGACGAGTAAATATGTGTTTATACATTTGCATAATTAACCATGATTAGAAGTGTTTTATTTAGTGTCAACATCCAAAATAAAAGCTTGCAATTAAGATTTATAAATATATATATACACACACTACCTGTCAAAAGTTTGGGGTCAGTATAAAATCAGCTTCTCCTGCTCACGGCTGCATTTATTTTCATCAGAAATACAGTACACGTTGTGAAATTGTGAAACGTTATTGCATTATAAAATATAATATCTAATTTAATTCAATCATTTATTTCAGTGTTTTAAAGATGAATTTTCAGCTTCATTACTCCAGTCTTTAGAGTCACTGGATCCTTCAAAAATCACTTTAATATTAATTATTATTGTTATTATTAATTATTATTATAATTATTATTATTATTGTTATTATTGTTGTTGTTGTCATTATTATTATTATTATTATCATCGTCATTATTGTTATTATTATATATTATTATTATTATTATTATGATTAACAGTAATAATAATAAAAGCAATAATGACTGCGGTAATAATCAAATTTGAAACTACATACAATAAGAATATAAATAAATATTTAATAAATAAATATTAAATAATTGACAATTTTATTTACATTTAATAAATGCTGCCTTGATGAACAGAATATAAAATAATAATAATAATAATAATAATAATAATAATAATAATAATAATAAATGACCCCAAAATTTTGACCGGTAGTGTGTGTGTGTGTGTGTATATACAGTGGGAAAAAAAATTATTAAACACGTCACCATTTTTCTCAGACGCACTTGACTTGAAATTTTCTTGCTCTAAAATGTTGGTATGCAAAGAAAAGAAAACTAATTAGTTTACAAATGAAGTTCTGTGGAATGCAGTAAAAAGCTATTAAACACATGAAGAAATGGACGTGTAGTTCAGCAGTGAAAGCCCAGACAGCAGACTGCTTCAGTCCAGCATCTACATTACAGGAGGATGAAGATCAAACCAGGGTGGACATTTCAGCAAGACGATGATCCAAAACACAGCCGGGGAGACTCTCAGATGCTTTCAGAGAAAAAAAATAAAAATCAAGCTGTAGAATGGCCCAACCAATCACCTGACCCCAATCCAATAGAGAATACAGAATAAAGCTCAGATTTGATAGACGAGACCCACAAAAGCATCAAGATTTAGACACTCTGTTAAAGTCTGTGAGAAACTCACACCTGAGCAATGAGTTTTCAATCTCCATATGAGAGGCGTGTTTAAGCTGACATCACCAAAACAGCCTTTATATACAGTAATAAACATGTTTCAGTAGTTCAGCACTTTCTCCTTCTGTTATTCCACTGTTATTACACACAACTCATTTCTCAAATTAGGTTTTTTGCTTTATTTGTGTTTGTATTGTTTGGGTTTTTACCAAAATCTGCTTCAATTTCATGTCAACAGCTTCTTTAGAGATATTATTTGCAGGAAAACACACGACGATGTGTTCAATACTTATTTTCCCCACTGTACATATATGATTATATTCCTTTTTAAAAGATTTCCTTTTATAAATCTGCATACATTTATTAATTCATTTTTATTTATTTATTAAATGTTAATTAATTAGATTGTTTTACAGAATTCTGCCTAAAACTTGTAAATAAATAAATAAATAAACTGTACAGACTCTCCCTGTCCTGACTCATCATACACCATACAGTGGTGTTCACGTCCCACATTCATGAAAACTGGCAAATAAACAAAGCCATTTTCAAGCTTAAGTTGCACACTGCTGCCAGAAAAGATCTGCCTGTATCCACCAGTGCAGAAGTAATGAGAGACGTGTCTTTCCCCGCGCAAATAACACACAAAAACCAGCACTTCCAAACTACAAGTGCTACACTTCACTTCACGGCACAGTTTGACATCAATCTTGGAGCCGCACGGACTCACTCCAGCTAAAAACACACGACGTCAGCACGGGAATATAAAGCGCAGATCCAGATGAAATGAATCTTCAGACAATGAGCGTGGGCAAATGCAGGAGCACAGATCTCTCATTTTGGCTTGGACTGATTTTTGCTCTGCTGATGCGGGACTTTCCCACAGTTTCAGCGTTTGTCACTGGAGAGTCCCGAAGCGTTCCCAGATCTGAAACACTGGTCCTGGATCAGTCCCTGCACAGACTGAGATCAGAGCAAACTCTAGAGAAACTGATCCTGGATCTGGAGAGCGCACAGAGATATTTCTGGAACACAAGTTTAGGACAGAAGCCAGAAAAAGCAAAAACCTCCAGCAGAAACTGTGGAAACGGCTGCGTTATGAGGCTTCATGAGAATAAAGTAATTGTGTTTCAAGAAAAACGTATTAACTTTAAAGAAAAATGAACTAAAAAGATTAAGAGTAAACTCATTAAATTTAAAGAAGATGTTGTTTTTGAGAAAAAAGGTTGCTCAATTTTGAGAAAAATAAATGACAAAATGTTAAAAATAACTGCATAAAATTTTGAGAATAAGGTCATTAATTAATTAATTCATTCATTCATTCATTTTCTTGTCAGCTTAGTCCCTTTATTAATCCGGGGTTGCCACAGCGGAATGAACCGCCAACTTATCCAGCAAGTTTTTACACAGCGGATGCCCTTCCAGCTGCAACCCATCTCTGGGAAACATCCACACACACACTCATACACTGCGGACAACTTAGCCTACCCAATTCACCTGTACCGCATGTCTTTGGACTGTGGGTGAAACCGGAGCACCCGGAGGAAACCCATGCGAACGCAGGGAGAACATGCAAACTCCACACAGAAACACCAACTGAGCGAACGAGCGACCCAGTCATTTTGGTGAAAAAACAACAACCAAAAGTTCATTTCCAGATAATAATTGTTGAAATAAAATGTTGAAAATAAATGCATTTCATTCAAAGAGTTTTGTGTTGAGACAAATAGACTAAATAAAATGTTCAGAAAAAAGTCATTACATTTCCAAAATAAAGTCACTGGAGAGTCCCGAAGCGTTCCCAGATCTGAAATACTGGTTCTGGATCAGTCGTTGAACCGACTGAGATCAGAACAAACTCTGTAGAAACTGCTCCTGGATCAGCAGAGTGCACAGATTTATTTCTGGAACACAGGTTTGGGAGGGACGCCAGAAAAAGAAAAAACTCCTGTGGAAATGGCTGCGTCATGGCTGTGTTATATTAATAAAGTAATGCTTCTTATAGTGCTTTATGAGAATAAAGTAATTGTGTTTCAAGAAAAACGTATTAACTTTCAAAAAATAATAAAAGATTTAAGAGTAAACTCATTACATTTAAAGAAGACCATGCTTTTAAGAAAAAAAAGATATTAAATGTTTTTAAGAAAAAATAATCTAAATAAAATGCTGAGAATAAATGCATAAAATTTCGAGAATAAAGTCATTGTGGTGAAAAAACAACATGACTTTCCAGAAAATAATTGGTGAAATAAAACATTGAGAATAAACACATTCAATTTAAAGAAAAGTTAACTAAAAATATCAAGAGTTAACAGATAAAACTGACAAAAACCAAATAAAAAAAGTTGCTCAATTCTGACAAATAATACACTAAATAAAATGTTGAGAATTGAAGCATTAGGTTTCAAGAATTGTAATTGTGAAAACAAAAATCATTAAATTTCCAGAAAAAAAGCTGAAATAAATGTTGAGAATAAACACATTTAATTTAAAGGAAAAGTTGTATTTAAAAAAAAAATAATATTAAGAAAAAGAAACTACATAAAATGTTGAGAATAAACGCATTAAATTTCGAGAATAAAGCCATGTTTTAAAAAAAAACTCAAAATTTACAGAATTTTTTTTTTCAATAAAAATAAATAAATAAATTGTTGATAATAAAGTCCTTTGTTTGAAGTTTATTTCAAGAAAAAAAAGGAATAAAGTGTTGAGAATAAACTTAATATTTATTGAATTTTTATAATAAAGTTATTCATATAATAAAGTTTCGAGAAAAAAGTCATTAGATCTCAAGATAAGTCATCGTGTTTAGAGAAAATAATTATATTTAAAGATATTATATTTAAAAATATTTAAACAGAACTGTTTTGATTGGAGGTTTGGGGGCCATGATACAGTGCTGAATTAAGACATATATATGAAAGTGATTTTCCAGACCCTTCACCTTCTCTGGTCCTCAGTGGTGGATCACTCCATCTTTCAAGATCCAACTTGAACAGAAACCTTCATATATTTGCACAAACACCACGGCATGCAGGTGAAACATATTCATATATGTAGGCAGGCATTGCATATTATTACACGGCTGTATGGAATACTATACTCTGATTGGTCAGTCAAGACCATCCATGTATGTTATTACCAGATAACAGCCGCTGAATAACACAGACTCATTTGGGAACTGAGAATCACCTTGATTGACAACAAATGAGCTAAAATCCATATACTTACAGTACAACCACATTCACATGTGTCTACTCATCTTTTTGACTGTTCGGCGCCATCTAGTGTCTGAATAGTGTGCAGGTTAGTGTATACTCCATGTGCTGTTTTAGTCTCTGTCAGCTTTGTGTTTGTGTCTGTTTGACACCATCTAGTGTCTGAATAATGTGCAGGTTAGTGTATACTCTAGATTTAGATGCAGATATAGATATAGATATAGATGCAGATATGTAGATATAGATGGTGTAAGTCTGACCTCAGCGGCCTGTGTCTCCTGATGGAGTAAGGTTAAGCCGGTCAGATCCTCCAGGAAGGAATGGGACGAGTTGAAGACCTTCGCTAGAAATTGGAAACCTTCTCGCTCGTAGTTCTCCAGAACCTGTCAAAGACGAAAACAAAAACACGATTAAAGGGAGAGTTCAGCTAAGAATAATCATTCTGTCATCATTCTGTCACTCTGTACTTGTTTTAAACCTTTATGACTATCTTTCTTCTGAGGAACACACAAGAAGATATTTTGTAGTATGCTGAAAACCTGTAACCATTCACTTCAACAGTATCTGATTTCCTACTGTGGAGGTCAATGCTTAACGGTTCAGGTTTCTTCAAAAAAAATTGTCTCTTTTTTTGTTGTCTTTACTTATTTAGAAGCTCAGAAAGATTCTCATGAGTAGAGCAATTGATATTTTTTTATTTAATGGAGGAAATGGGCCTCTTTTAATCTGTGTCCAGTCACGGCCAACTTCTGCAAAAAAGGGCTAACCAATCGTGTTAGATATAACTATTAAACCAAGTCCCTCCTCCAGGCTGACAAAAATAAAATCAATCAATCAATCAATCAATCAAATCCATCCATCCATCCATCCATCCATCCATCCATCCATCCATCTATCTATCTATCTATCTATCTATCTGTCTGTCTTTCCGTCCATTCATCTGCTGGCTTGTCTGTCTGTCTGTCCGTCCGTCCGTCATGTAACTTCCAGACCTTTACCACACGCACATGCACAAGCATACACACAGTTTCCTCACAGTCCGCACCGAAATAAAGATCTGAAACATTTTATGAGGCTTTTATGACTTTACATCAGAGAGAGAGAGAGAGAGAGAGACAGAGGGAGAGAGAGAGAGAGAGAGAGAGAGAGAGACAGAGGGAGAGAAAATGAGTGAAACACAAGCAGCACTGGGGGAAGGGTGTGTCTCTGTGAGTGAGTGTGAGTGCGTGTGTGTGTGTGTGTGTGTGTGTGTGTGTGTGTGTGTGTGTGTGTGTGTGTGTAAGAAGAAAGTGTATGTTTCTGTGTGCTTGAGAAAGTTTGTGTGTGTGAATAAGAAAGACAGGGTGTGTGTGCTTGTGTCTAAATGTAAGCGCTGTGAGTGTGTGTGTATTTGAGAGAGAGAGAGAGTCTGTCTTTATGCCACGTATGTGTGTGTGTGAACGTGTTTGACGTTAGTACGTGTGTGCATTGTTTGTGCCTGTGTGTTTATGGATCTCCAAAATAGGAGCGATTGTGTGTGTGTGTGTGTGTGTTCGTGTGTGTGTGTAAATCCAGCCGAGATGGAGCAGCAAACACTGATTTATGAGACGTGAACCCGCCGACAGCAGCCTGACCGCTGCAGAAAACACTCCAGCTCTGCCCTAATTACACACACACACACACACACACACACACACACACACACACACACACACACACACAAACACACAAACACACACACACACACACACACACACACACACACACACAGCTGTGACATCAGCAGGAGGCCTAATTCACAACACATGGCCTCCCCATAACACACACACACACACACACACACTGCAAATACCAGCAGACATGCTTTAAATGCCTTTAGACTCCTGACTCAACCATATTCATCATCTCTAATATTAATATTATCATCATTATTACCATAATTATGGTTATTATTATTATTATTATTACTATTATGATTATTATTTTAAAATTATAATAATTATTTTTATCATAATTATTATTATTATTGTTACTATTATCATAATTAGTAGTACTATTATGGTTATTATTTAATAATAATCATTATTATTATTATTATTATTATTATTATTATTATCATTATTTACTATTATGATTATATTTATTCATTATTATAATTATTGTTATTATTATCATAATTATTATTACTATTATGATTATATTTTTATTATTATTAATATTATTATCATTATTTACTATTATTATTATTATTATCAAAATTATTATTACTATCATTATTATTATTTATATTTTATTTATTATAATTATTAATATTATTATCATTATCAAAATTATTATTATTCATATAAATGATGCATTGAAGGGATAATTCATCCTAAAGTGAAAAACCTCTCATCATTTACTCTATTTCATCTTCTTTTGTTGCACTTCAGTTTGAGTTTCTTTGTTTTGTTGAGCACAAACGGAGATATCCCTACAGTCCAAACACATCCGCTACAGGGGAATTGATTCACTAAATTGGCCGTAGTTTATTAGTGTGTGTGTGTGTGTGACTGAGTGTGTATGGGTGTTTCCCAGTACTGGGTTGTGGCTAGAAGGCTATCCTCTGTGTAAAACATTTGAAATAGTTGGCGGTTCATTTTGCTGTGGTGAGCCCTGATAATTAAAGGGACTAAGCTGAAGAAAAATGAATGAAGGAATAAAACATATTGCGTGAGCTTCCTCTTTAATATTGATCTCATATGAAAAGCATTAAAGTGTGACTTACTATGGGTGAACATGCGGTGCATTTGTCGAAGGCCAAACTGGCAGGGAGAACGTTGTCAAATCTGGACAGGAATCCTCGAATCTGCAAACACATGTTTGAAGATGAATACACAGAAACATGTGTTTGACATCAGACTATAGTGTATAAATTACAGCTAAATATAATAAACACACACACACACACACACACACACACACACACACACACACCGTGTTGCCCATATATATATATATATATTTTTTTTATATAAAAGATTAACAGCAAAATAACTACTACATATCTAATATTAATCCAGTAGTCTCTGATATTTACTAATTCGGGTAAAGACAAAAATCCCACATGACATAAATAAATCTCTAGCGCCATCTGGTGTGTGCTGGTAAAACAACAAGCTGCAGACATCATTAATGTGTGTTTGTGTTACAACCCACGTGCTCATTTTTATTGTACCGAAATCACACTTTAAATGCCAATGTGATCATTCTAGAAATGTGCTTCTTGTGTAAAATCAGTATATATTCTACATTTAGTCAATTTTGCACATGTTCCTCCATAAAGAAATGTTGCTGCAAGGATGTTTGTGGTCATAGTTCATTAAATAAGCTCATTTAATAATACATGAATGAATTTAAAAGAAGAAGCACAACACAATAATAATACTAATGATAATAATAATAATAATAACAACAACATTAATAATAATAATAACAATAATAATAAATAATAATATTAATAACAACAACAACAAAAAACATCAATAACTATAATAATAATATAATAATAACAAAAACAACAACAACAACAACAATAATATTAATGTTTGTGTCAGAGTGTGTGTCTGTGTATGTCCATGTTTATCCAAGTATGTTATTTTCTGTGTGTGTGTGTGTGTGTGTGTGTGTGTGTGTGTGTGTGTGTGTGTGTGTGTGTGTGTGCCAGAGTGTATATATATGTGTCTATGAATGTATGTGCATGCGTGTATGAATGTATGTGCAATAACAACAACAACAACAATAATATTATTAATAATAATAATAATAACATTAATAATAAAAACAACAACAATAATATTAATAATAATAATAATAATAATAACAGTTATATTAATAATATACAACAACAACAATAATAGTAACAATAATAAATAATAATAACAACAACAACAACAAAAACATCAATAATAATAATAATAATAATAATAAACAATAATAACAATAACAATAATAATAATAATAATAATAATAATATTAACAACAACAACAAAACATCAATAACTATAATAATAATAATAATAATAATAATGATAATAATAATAATAATAATAATAAATAATAATATTAATAACAACAACAACAAAAATAATAATAAAATAACAACAACAACAACAACAACAACAACAATACTACTACTAATAATAATAATAATAATAACAACAACAATAATATTAATGTTTGTGTCGGAGTGTGTGTCTGTGTATGTCCATGTTTATCCAAGTGTGTTATTTTCTGTGTGTGAGTGTGTGCCAGAGTGTATGTATATGTGTCTATGAATGTATGTGCATGTATGTGTGTGTGCATGTGTGTGTGTATAGTTTCTGATCTTAATTGAAAGTAAATGAAAGAGTGAGCCCGAGGAAAAGCTCTGTCCCTGAACACACACACACACACACACACACACACACACACACTGCAGAAACACACACTCTGATGTAGACCCAGCAAATAAGAGTGATGCATCTGCACAGACTCATCCACAGGCTTTCAGCTCCAACTCAACTACATTTGGAGTCAATCTGGGGCAAAGAGGGAGAGTTTGAGCATGAGAGTGTACTGTACACAGCACAGTTCAAGAAATGACGTATATCAGGGCGCACTCACACTATGCTATCCGAACCGTGTCCAGGCGTGTTTCCCGGCACGTTTGACAAGTGCTCTGAATCGAGCTCAGGCATGGTTCAGCTGCTCGGCTCTGGCCCGGTTGGAGGAAGTGTGCCAGAGCATGGTTCATTTGGGCTTTGGCGCTTGTAGTGTGTGTGCAAAGAGCACCTGAGCCCAAAACTAAAGGCGAGACATCACTTTTAAGGGACCGCTTTATATGGATTAATTAATCATTCTTAATTTTCAATGAACACAAACGTAGTTGGCAGTTCACTCCACTGTGGCGACACCTGATCGCTAAGCCGGAGGAAAATGAATGAATGAATGAATGAATGATATGATGATGTGGTTCATTATGAGAAACGCTGCAGTAGCTGATGTGTCCAGCAGGGGTCAGTGTCATTTCAGTCAACACAACATTAGTAGAGATTTTACTGTGTGTGTGTGTGTGTGTGTGTGTGTTTTACTGGAGGAGGAGGAGCTCATCAACACTGGAGCAGAGCTGAAGAAGGAGCAGATTTCTGACACCTGTATCTGCGTCACTGTGTGTGTGTGTGTGTGCGCGCGCAAGTGTAAATGTGTGTAAGAGAGAGTATCTGTGTGTGTGTGTGTGTGTGTGTGTGTGTGTGAGTGAGAGAGAGCCCATGTGTAAGTGAGAGTAAATGTGAACGTGAGTGTGTGTGTCTGTCTGTGTGTGTGTGTGTGTGTGTGTGTGTGTGTGTGTGAGAGAGAGAGAGATGGTGTGTCTATATGTATGTGAAAGTAAATTAGGTTGTGTGTGCGTGTTTCTGTGTGACAGTTTGTGTGTGTATGACTATGTGTGTGTGTGTATACACCTGGCCAACTGCTCGTTAATGCAAATGATTAATCAGCCAATCACATGGCAGCAGCATTTAGGCATGTAGACATGGTCAAGACGATCTGCTGCAGTTCAAAGTGAGCATCAGAATGAGGAAGAAAGGGGATTTAAGAGACTTTGATTGTGGCATGGTTGTTGCTGCCAGACGGGCTGCTCTGAGTATTTCAGAAACTGCTGATCTACTGGGATTTTCACGCACAACCATCTCTAGGGTTTACAGAGAATGCTCCGACAAAGAGGAAATATCCAGTGAGCGGCAGTTCAAATGCCTTGTTGATGAGGCCAGAGGTCAGAGGAGAATGGCCAGACTGGTTCCAGCTGATAGAAAGGCAACAGTAACTCAAATAAGCACTCGCTACAACCGAGCTCTGCAGAAGAGCATCTCTGAACACACAACACGGCCAACCTTGAGGCGGATGGGCTACAGCAGCAGAAGAGCAAACCGGGTGCCGCTCCTGTCAGCTAAGAACAGGAAACTGAGGCTACAATTCACACAGACTCACCAAAACTGGACAATAGAAGATTGGAGAAACGTTGCTGCTCTGATGAGTCTCCATTTCTGCTGACACATTCGGATGCTCGGCTCACAATTTGGCCTCAACAGCATGAAAGCATGGATCATCCTGCCTTGTATCAGCGGTTCAGGCTGGTGGTGGTGGTGTAAT
>NC_141031.1:912500-927500 GCF_052040795.2 Danio rerio
TAAAGCTCTCTATTATATAAAAGAGATTTCGCCACACCGCAGGCAGTGAAGCATTCTGCTGATTGTAGGATTTCAGTGTCCTGGCTATGAAATCACATTAGCTCAAAATCACACACTGCTAAATACCAAACATTAGCATTTGTGCTACTCACTTTAGTGTGTGGACAGATTATTTATCACCAGCATGTGAGATGAGTCCAATGTCCAATCCTATTATA
This sequence comes from Danio rerio, assembly GCF_052040795.2. Lineage (NCBI taxonomy): Eukaryota > Metazoa > Chordata > Actinopteri > Cypriniformes > Danionidae > Danio > Danio rerio. The sequence continues at coordinate 912,719 of NC_141031.1, forward strand.
CATACAAATAATGATAGAGGAGTGGATTTCATGGCTGATGATGTTTGGATGATGTTTTCCACACAATGCATGAGACGGGAAACACTCACCGGTTCAGCAGGGTAATTATATGAGACAGAAGTGCACTGTTCATTAATAAAAAGAAAAACTCATAACTGACCTGATGAGGGACGAGACCCAGAGAGGTCGGAGGTTCATTCATGCGGTCGTCACTGCTGCTGGCCACTGCATAACCCCTAAACACACACACACACACACATTTGTTTATGTGGTTTACGAGGACCTCAGCCCTTCCACTAATCCCAAGCCTCACTGCAAATCCTGTGGAAAACAGTGCTCAAACAGCCAAATGTAAGGTAAATAGTGTTCAGCTCTGCAGAAAATTACAAATCATTGTTATTTTTTTAGTGTCTGTGCTCTGTTTAAACTTTGCTCGTCTTTTTAAATATATTTTATGCAGACATGCTCCACTATAAAATCACCAAAATCAATCTAAAACTATGAATTATTTACAAGTAGAGCTGTTTAAACCTTTTGGTATATATACACTGTATATACATATACATTCAATGGCCACTTTATTAGGTACACCTTACTATTACTGGGTTGGACCTTCAGAACTGCCTCAATCCTTGGTGGCAGAGATTCAGCAAGCTACTGGAAATATTCCTCAGAGATTTTGCTCCATATTGACATGATAGCATCACACAGTTGCTGCAGATTTGTCGGCTGCACATCCATGATGCCAATCTCCCGTTCCACCACATCCCAAAGCTGCTCTATTGGATTGAGCTCTGGTGACTGTGGAGGCCATTTGAGTACAGTGAACTCATCGTCATGTTCAGCAGTCTGAGATGATTGAGCTTTATGACATGCTGCGTTATCCTGCTGGAAGTAGCCATCAGAAGATGGAGACACTGTGCTCATAAAGGGATGGACATGGTCAGCAGCAATACTCAGGTAGGCTGTGGCGTTGATGCTCAATTGGTACTAATGGACCCAAAGAAAATCCCCCCCACACCATTACACCACCACCACCAGCCTGAACCGCTGATACAAGGCAGGATGATCCATGCTTTCATGCTGTTGAGGCCAAATTGTGAGCCGAGCATCTGAATGTGTCAGCAGAAATGGAGACTCATCAGAGCAGCAACGTTTCTCCAATCTTCTATTGTCCAGTTTTGGTGAGTCTGTGTGAATTGTAGCCTCAGTTTCCTGTTCTTAGCTGACAGGAGCGGCACCCGGTGTGCTCTTCTGCTGCTGTAGCCCATCCGCCTCAAGGTTGGCCGTGTTGTGTGTTCAGAGATGCTCTTCTGCAGAGCTCGGTTGTAACGAGTGCTTATTTGAGTTACTGTTGCCTTTCTATCAGCTGGAACCAGTCTGGCCATTCTCCTCTGACCTCTGTAAAGCCTAAAGATGGTTGTGCGTGAAAATCCCAGCAGATCAGCAGTTTCTGAAATACTCAGAGCAGCCCGTCTTGCAGCAACAACCATGCCACGTTCAAAGTCCCTTAAATCCCCTTTCTCCCTCATTCTGATGCTCACTTTGAACTGCAGCAGATCATCTTGACCATGTCTACATGCCTAAATGCAGTGAGCTGCTGACATGAGTGTTAACAAGCAGTTGGACAGGTGTACCTAATAAAGTGGCCGGTGAGTGTATATGTGTGTCTGTGTATATATATAAACAGTTTTTTTTCCAATATCGTGCAGCCCTATTGTGTGTGGTTTCAGACAGGCTCAGAGTGTTTTCCCAGCATCAGCACACCGGGAGGGCAACCTAACCGCTTTCTGCTGCTGACCTTCACTCATTTTACCAGGTTTGTAGCTTGTAATGTAGTAAAGACATGGTGATGCTTAAAGAGCAAACTCACTTAACAACACAGCAACATATGAACACAGCATATGAAGGCAACACGCTGAACATGCTGTATGTGAAATTATAACGTGCTTATTTTTCTACATTTTATGTTTATTTGTGGTGGTGAATTGCATTATGGGATGTTGATCTCTGCTCTGTCCACTTCTGATGTAGAAAATTCAACTCTACAGTTTAACAAAGTGACTTTCATTGACATTTTAGTAGTTTAAAATAATAATATAATGTGTAATAAATAATATATAGAGAAATAAGTGTGTAAAACAGCAGAAAATATTAGAAAAAGTTTCTGTAGTGTAATATACAACACCAACACACACTACATAGCACTGCAGACTATTACACATGTGCAGAACACACACCTTTACAACTTTTAAAGGTTTAAAGTTGTTGGAAGAAAGATCAAGATCCCACAATGCAACTCCAAATCAGAAATAAATGGGAGAAATTAAAAATAAAAACAGAAAACTGCTAATTTACAGATGTTTTAAGTTAATGGTTTGTTAATACGATGAGTGGTGACCTAAACTGACGTGTACTGTGAGCTCCACGAGACGATGTGCTTTGTGAATTGTCTGACAGCCGAAACCCCCTGCAGTTGTGAAGCTCTTATCTGAAGGCTTTTATCAGCGCTCTGTAACAGCGTAATGCATCAGGACGACACCAGCACGATCTAGGGCACAGATTCAGTCTCTGTCTTGAACAGTAAACATGGATGAAAGCTTTCCATTTTCCTCTCATCCATCTGGAAAAAACGCAGGCTTTCCTCTCTTCAGATATGACATTACTGCTGTTTCCAGGCCTGCGTTTCAGTCAGTCAGAAACAAAGTTAAGATAGCATGAGCTGATTAAAGTGTGACATTTGTGAAGGCAAAAAGTACTGACGATTCTCATCTTTTGAATATTTAAATCGCCCACTAAAGCAGCCAGTCAGAAAGCCCCGCCCTCAAGCTCTCGCTATTGGTTGAGCGCTGCTGTGCACTGTTGCTGATTGGTCAAACTGATTAATGCTAGGTCCCAATTCATCTTCTTATGCTGTGTTCACACCAGATGCAAACAAAGCATCAAGCGCGAGTGATTTACATGTTAAGTCAATGCAAAGACGTGAATAGACATCCTGGGGCGTGATACACGCGAATGAGGCAGGAATGATCCAATTAACGCGAGTTGAAATCGATCAAGTTGGAAAGATCTGAACTTCAGCAGACATTCGTGTCACGTTAACATGATCATATTATGAGCTTTCTCTTGTAGGGCTGTGCTTATGACGTAGCACATTTTGTTAGAGTCCTGGGGGAAATCCTCCTGCCAACACCGGACAACAGTTCATCAAACTGGGCTCAGCTGAGTCAGAGGCACCGCTGAAAGCCTCCATCATCCAGGTATAGTCTCTGGAGACATTGATGAACTCATAGAGCTGGTGCTCCTCTGAGTGGATCTAGTGGACTCAGACACGGCGCCGAACAAGCTGATGGTGTTTTTCAGCCTTCCTAAAGCACAAAATACAGCTATTCTCTCAATAAAACCCATGTTAGCCATTCAGCAATGAAGCTAGGGTCACTGGATGGACAGAAGCCCGGCCCGTCACGCGAATCTATTGTGAAGTGAATTTCACGCCTGAATGAAGTGAGTAAACTCAAAATGTTTATGCGTCTATTTACGCGCGAATAGCGATATTTTTCCACACGTGCCACGTCTGTTGTGAACCCAGCAATCCACTACATCCTATAAGTATGTACTTATTTTGTAAAGATAAAGTATATACTTTTGAGTGTGTAACGGAAGAGTTTGCTAGCTTTAGGGACATACCACTTCATACTTTGTGACATACGACATACTACTTATCAAATAATATTTTGAACATATTAAATACATAAATCTAAAGTAAATGCTGAATATGCCATTAACAGAACTTACATGTTGCACATTTCTATAATATGTCATTTCCTTCCATATTGTGGATACAGCCGCAGATTAATAATGCCCGTCTGCCATGTTTGTAATTTGTACTTTTTACCTGTGTTGTATTTAAGAAACATTATAAATGTTTCCTAAAATAAAATATATTGTGTTCAATTGGGAGAAAAGTTGTTGTTTTTTTTTACCCTAGACCTTTAAAAAGAACGTTTTAGTGCAGGAATTACAATACTATGACTTATTTATCGAGGTTATCATACAGTCAGACACAAACTGTTTAAGCCTGGTGTACACTGTAGTAAATGTTGGTGCTCGTACCCTTCTGGATGCTGCAGTACAGACACCATCAGCTCCACAGCCAGAGCTCCAGCAATCATGGCCAGACCCGGGCGGCTCACTGTACACTGCTGGTCCAGAGTCCGGTCTCTGGTGGACTAACACGAGGAAAAGACATCAATAGACAATCAGGAAATCACCGACTGATGAATTTATAAGTGTGTTTAATTTTGGCTACATGATGAATAAACTACTTGGAAGATGATTCTTACGCTTTTTTGGGGGGGCATCATCAATTTTTTTAACAACAGATGGCGCTCTAGGCTAGTGTTTAACAGCAGGTGATGCTCTAGGCTAGTGTTTAACAGCAGGTGATGCTCTAGGCTAGTGTTTAACAGCAGGCGATGCTCTAGGCTAGTGTTAAACAGCAGACGGCGCTCTAGGCTAGTGTTTAACAGCAGGTGATGCTCTAGGCTAGTGTTAACAGCAGACGACACTCTAGGCTAGTTTTAACAGCAGATGGCGCTCTAGGCTAGTGTTAACAGCAGACAGGCTCTAGGCTATTGTTAACAGCAGATGGCTATCTAAATTAGTTTTAACCCCATGTGACGCTCTAGGCTATTGTTTAACAGCAGATGGCGCTCTAGGTTAGTTTTAACAGTATGTGATGCTCTAGGCTAGTTTTAACAGCAGATGGCGCTCTAGGCCAGTTTTAACAGCATGTGACGCTCTAGGCTAGTTTTGACAACAGATGGCTCTCTAGGCTAGTTTTAACAGCAGATGGTGCTCTAGGATAGTGTTTAACAGCAGATGGCACTCTAGGATAGTGTTTAACAGCAGATGGCGCTCTAGGATAGTGTTTAACAGCAGATGGCGCTCTAGGATAGTGTTTAACAGCAGATGGCGCTCTCGGCTCTTGTTTAAGAGCAGATGGCGCTCTAGGCTAGTGTTTAACCACAGATGGCTCTCTAGGCTAGTTTTAACAGCAGATGGCGCTCTATGCTAGAGTTTAACAGCAGATGGCGCTCTAGGCTAGAATTTAACAGCAGATGGCGCTCTAGGATAGTGTTTAACAGCAGATGGCGCTCTCGGCTATTGTTTAACAGCAGATGGTGCTCTAGGCTAGTGTTTAACAGCAGATGGTTCTCTAGGCTAGTTTTAACACCAGATGGCGCTCTAGGATAGTGTTTAACAGCAGATGGTGCTCTAGGATAGTGTTTAACAGCAGATGGTGCTCTAGGATAGTGTTTAATAGCAGATGGTGCTCTAGGCTAGTGTTTAACAACAGATGGCGCTCTAGGCTAGAGTTTAACAGCAGATGGCGCTCTAGGATAGCGTTTAACAGCAGATGGTGCTCTAGGCTAGAGTTTAACAGCAGATGGCGCTCTAGGCTAGTGTTTAACAGCAGATGGTGCTCTAGGCTAGAGTTTAACAGCAGATGGCGCTCTAGGCTAGTGTTTAACAGAAGATGGTGCTCTAGGCTAGTGTTTAACAGCAGATGGTGCTCTAGGCTAGTTTTAACAGCAGATGGCGCTCTAGGCTACAGTTTAACAGCAGATGGCGCTCTAGGCTAGTGTTTAACAGCAGATGGCGCTCTAGGCTAGTTTTAACAGCAGATGGCGCTCTAGGCTACAGTTTAACAGCAGATGGCGCTCTAGGCTAGTGTTTAACAGCAGATGTTGCTCTAGACTGGTGTTTAACAGCAGATGGTGCTCTGGGCTAGTGTTTAACAGCAGATGGCGCTCTAGGCTAGTGTTTAACAGCAGATGGTGCTCTAGGCTGGTGTTTAACAGCAGATGGTGCTCTAGGCTGGTGTTTAACAGCAGATGGTGCTCTAGGCTAGTGTTTAACAGCAGATGGCGCTCTAGGCTAGTGTTTAACAGCAGATGGCGCTCTAGGCTGGTGTTTAACAGCAGATGGCGCTCTAGGCTAGTGTTTGACAGCAGATGGTGCTCTAGGCTAGTGTTTGACAGCAGATGGTGCTCTAGGCTAGTGTTTAACAGCAGATGGCGCTCTAGGATAGAGTTTAACAGCAGATGGCGCTCTAGGCTAGAGTTTAACAGCAGATGGTGCTCTAGGCTAGAGTTTAACAGCAGATGGTGCTCTAGGCTAGTGTTTAACAGCAGATGGCGCTCTAGGATAGAGTTTAACAGCAGATGGCTCTCTAGGCTAGAGTTTAACAGCAGATGGCGCTCTAGGATAGAGTTTAACAGCAGATGGCGCTCTAGGCTAGAGTTTAACAGCAGATGGTGCTCTAGGCTAGAGTTTAACAGCAGATGGTGCTCTAGGCTAGTGTTTAACAGCAGATGGCGCTCTAGGATAGAGTTTAACAGCAGATGGCGCTCTAGGCTAGAGTTTAACAGCAGATGGCGCTCTAGGATAGAGTTTAACAGCAGATGGCGCTCTAGGCTAGAGTTTAACAGCAGATGGCTCTCTAGGCTAGTGTTTCACAGCAGATTCTGTTACGCAATGCATTCAGAAGGTCTCAGAAAAATTTAACGCATCTATTTATTTTCCCAGTGCTAATAATTTGCCTCTGGATATGATTTCCAGGCGTCCAGTCACTTAAACACATGACTGATCAGTTTCAGCAATATTGATTTCCTAATATAATAAGTGTCCTGAGGAAAATCTGATTTGACCACAGATGTAAAAGTGCTTGATTAAACTCACGTCTCCAGGAGCCACCACATCATTGCAGAAGTAACAGCCGAGACGGTGACCGGGGATGTTGGAGAACAGAGAGGATCCTGGGAATAAACACATACGTCATGTTTACAGCAGAACAACAACAACAAAGCATTAGTTACAACTCATTTACAGCAGATTTACAACATCAGCTCGCACACTTCAGTCCAGTGAATTCTGTCAGGCAGGAAAATTCAGATCTCTGTTACTTAAACTTCACAGTTTTACAGAAAAAGAACTTAAAATTAACTTCAGATGTTTACTTTTTATGTAATTAAACATTTAGAACATAAGCCTACTGAGGACAAAAGATCAGTGTAATTAGCATTATCTGAATTCAGATCTGTCGATGTTTGAGATGGCGAAGGACTTTGTAAAATACACATATTTTAACATGAATAAGGATCAATGACATCTCAAGCCTATAAGAAACATTAAACATATTCAACATTCATCAGATTTCGCTTGAGTGGATCTTATATCACAGAGCATGAAGAGCTAATTGAAGACCACATGATGAAATAAATTGAGCTCATTAATTATGCACAAAAATAGCTGCAAGATAGACATTGTTACGGTGGTGTGGATCAGATCGCATGCACAGATGAAGAGTTATACAGATCTCTTTATTCGTTAAAAATGTTGTATTTTTGCTGAAACCTGTCTGCATTCAGGTGGAGATAAAGCATACACGAAGACAGAATGAGACGGCTTTGTTGTTTGTTTAAAAGCAGATGCTTGGTTCTTTACTTTGATATTTAATATGCTCAAATATTAATTCATAAACATTTATAGTAAGAAAAATCATTACAAACTTAAAAAATGAGCAAGTAATAGCTTTTCTGCAATTTTTTTTTCATTAATATAGACATAACCAGAGATTAATTTGTGCCGGAGCAAGCCGGATCCGGAGCCTCTGAAATCTCACCTCATTTTACCGATCCCCCCCGATTCCCCTCACCCCACACACACACACACACACACACACACACACACACACACACACACACACACACACACACACACACACACACACACACACACACACACACACACACACACACACACACACACACACACACACACACACACACACACACACACACACACACACACCCCGATCTGTTCCGGGACCTCGCAATTCACAATAGAGCACTGCACATAACCTTTTAACAGTATCAAATGGTATTTTGCCAGAATATATTCCTTATTAATTTATTTTATTTACACATTTATTGATATTTTTTCATATATAAATGTATCTACTTTTTATAAATGCAGTGTTCAACAAATATTTAGATTAATATTTTCTACAGGAAGCTTTACAATATTGTATTTGTGCAAATACATTTGATTAGTCAGTACTAAGCCAAATCTGGAGCTAATCTAACAAAATAACTTACAATAACGCTCCAAAAAGAATACACTCAAATTTATATTTTCGTTTTTTTTATTATAACATTAAAAATAAAAAAAGGAGCAAAGATCAAGATATAAAACTGTTAAAGTTTAATTTAATTCTGACATGTTTACTGCTCTAAAATATTATAAATGTTTCTTAAAGTAAAATATATTGTGTTCAAAGGGGAGAAAAGTTGTTGTTGTTTTTCATTTAAATTTTGTAGTTTGTAATTTATTTTTGCAATATTTTGCATGAATTTAAAATGTACCATCTTTCTATTTCTAAAGGTGTTCTGTGACTAAAATATTATTTTAATAAATATTTTAGTTTAATAAATCTGTTTAGTTCAAATGCATGAAAATGCATTGACTATATTTACAAAGAGATGGAGAAAAAAATTCATGTTCAAAATGGGGTGTACTTAATTATGCTGAGCACTGTAATTATATATTTTTATTATTATTTATGTATTTATTTATTTAATTTTTTGACTGACTGACTGACTTTTATTTTATGTAGAGTTAGGGGTAATGTTAAATTAAAAATGACATTATATATATATAAAAATAAATAAATAAATAAATAAATATATATATATATATATATATATATATATATATATATATATATATATATATATATATATATTTATGTGTGTGTGTGTGTGTGTGTGTGTGTGTGTGTGTGTGTGTGTGTGTATATATATGTGTGTGTGTGTGTGTGTGTGTGTGTGTGTGCGTGTGTGTGTGTGTGTGTGTATATACACATACACACACTCACACACACACACACACACACGTATATACATGTATGCACACATATATATACATATATATATATATATATAATGTTTCCCAGTGATGAGTGGCAGCTGGAAGGCCATCCGCATCCGCTGTGTAAAACATATGCTGGATAAGTTAGTGGTTCATTCAACTGTGGTGACCCCTGATTAATTAATAAAGGGACCAAGCCAAAAAGAAAATTAATGAATAAATGAATATTTATATATATAGTGTGTATTCTCTATATATTATCTATATATTCTCTCTTTATAACTTATTTATTTTGACAAAATAATCTGCCATTGGGGTGAGCAGAATACTGTTATTTCAAAGCAAAGACATCTTTATTTTACTTGTCCCACTGGCAGACTATTTAGCTTGTTTTAAGGAAAAACTTGCTTCATTTTGACTCATTATTCCTGAAAACAAGACAATATTGTTACTTGTCTAGAAAACGTGTCTTGATTTAAGAATTTGTAGATATTTTGGACTAGAAACAAGACAGAAGCTCTAAGTAAGGAAGCATTTTCTGCTGTGTACCCCTAAGTAATTGTGAATTTTCCATCAGAGGCACAGATATGAGTCTGAAGGGCAGGCTGATGATCTTTCCTGCATCACACCTGCTCCAAACCCCACAGGAGACACACAGACAGCCCAAACTCCTGCCTTTACAACACAATAGCCAGAAAAAAAGCAGAAAGCAGGGGCTCCATATTCAGCTTCACGCAGGCTTAAAAACAGGCCGATCCTGCTGAGAGACGGCAAGAGCTCAGACACAAAAACTATCAAAATACTGCAGAAGAAAAATGCTGGTTTTTAAGTACTGAAGGCCCGTTCACACCAAGCAGAATTGGGTCAGCTGGTGTTTCTGTGTGGAGTTTGCATGTTCTCCCAGTGTTGGCGTGGGTTTCCTCTGGGTGCAGATTTTTATTATTGCCAAAAACAGTGACGAAGTAACGCCTGATTGAGTCTCTGCTCAACCGACAGACTGACTGAGATCTGGAGAAACAAAGAACTGCAAACAGCAGTCGGCTCCGGGAATAGAAACTTCATTAACTCTCCGCATAGGGAAATTGATTTTGGCCGATTACTTAGAAAGCTCTACAGACAGACTGTTATGAGTTTCCAGCCTGGCTTCCAGTCAATGGAATTGAAGTCAGAATTGTTAGCCCTTCTGAATATTTCTCCCTTAATTTCTGTTTAACGGAGAGAATTTTGTTCAACACATTTCTAAACATAATAGTTTGATAACTCATTTCTAACAACTGATTTATTTTATCCTTGCCATGATGACGGCACATAATACTAGACTAAATAATGATATTCAACAGAGCAATGTTTCACAGTGTTTCCTATAATATGTTTCTTCTTTCTTTTAAATAGCTTGGAACAAAAACCGAAATATCATTAAAATATGTGAAAATAGGTTAATAATGTGTTTTTTAATTGTCTACAGAACAAATCATTGTTGACAAATAACTTGTCTAATTAACCTAGTTAAGCCTCTAAATGTCACTTAAACTGATTACTAGTATCTTGAAAAATATCTAGTCAAATATTAGTTATTAAAACTATTATGTTTAGAAATGTGTCGAAGAACATCTCCATTAAAAACATCAGTTGGGAAATATTGTTTGCTTATTTAGTGCTTTCTTATTAAGTGTTCAACAGAAGAAATAAACTCATTGAATCACTCGAGGGTTAGAAAATGTTGACTATATAGTCAACTGTGCTTTTTACATGACTTGTTCGCATGACAATTTTAAGCACCTTCACATTTTTTTTAGCAATTTAGTATTAAAGAACTCATTTATTGCAACATATTGTGATAAGCATATTGCAATATGCAGTTGGGTTTATTTAAAGGAGACACCATTTATTTAATGTTTCAATATATACAGCTGAAGTCAGAATTATTCGCCCCCCTGGTTTATTTTTTTCCCCTAATTTCAGTTTAACGGAGAGCAGATTTCCTCAACACATTTCTAATCATAATAGTGTTAATAACTCATCTCTAATAACTGATTTATTTTATCTTTGCCATGATGACAGTAAATAATATTAGACTAGATATTCTTCAAGACACTTCTATACAGCTTAAAGTGACATGTAAAGGCTTCACTAGGTTAATTAGGGTAACTAGGCAGGTTAGGGTAATTAGGCAAGTTATTGTATAATGATGGTTTGTTCTGGAGACTATTAGAAAAAAAATAGCTCAAAGGGGCTAATAATTTTGTCCCTTAAATGACTTTTAAAAAATTAAAAACTGCTTTTATTCTAGCCGAAATAAAACAAATAAGACTTTCTCCAGAAAAAAAAATATTATCAGACATACTGTAAACATTTTTTTTTCTCTGTTAAACATCATTTGGGAAATATTGAAAATAAATAAATAAATAAAAATCAAAGGGGGGCTAATAATTCTGACTTCAACTGTATATTTATTGATTGACTTACAGTTCAGGTCCTTAAATATTTGGCCATTGACACAATTATAACATTTTTGGCTCTATACACCAACACAATCTAGGGTATCTACATCTAAATCAGGTGAACACTGTAGGAATTACAACAGTTTGCATTTGTGCCTCCCACTTGTTAAGGGTCCAAAAGTAATTGGACAATTGGCTTCAAACTGTTTCATGGCCAGGTGTGTGTTATTCCCTCATTATCTCATGTACAATGAGCGGAGAAAAGGTCCAGAGTAAAGCTGCGGTCACACTGGGCTTTTCCTCTCATAGACTTCAATTCATACGCACGCGAATACGTTAGACCGAAGCACAGTTCAAGCTTGGTGCACTGCGAAATCGCATCACTTGACTGCGTGAGACCAATCAAGGATCAAAACATGACCTCTCTGGACAGAAATTGAAAACATGGAGCAATCGCTCGCTTTTTAAATGTCTGATAAGCTTGTTTAATCCCGACCCTTTTCGCAGAGCCGTACGACAGAATATCGCATGCTCAAACTCTAATGTGACCGCAGCTTAAATTTCAAGCGTGCTATTTGCATTTGAAATATGTTACAGTCAACTCTCAAGATGAGATCCAAAGAGCTGTCTCTATCAGTCAAGCAAGCCATTATTGGGCTTAAAAAAAACACAACAAACCCAAAGAGAAATTTAGGTGTGGCCAAAACTGTTTGGAACATTCCTAAAAAGAAAGAGTGCACCAGTGAGCTCAGCAACACCAAAACACCCAGAGGACCATGGAAACGACTGAAGAATTCTTTCACTGGTGAAGAAAACACTTAGCCAGATTAAGAACGCTCTCCAGGAGGCAGTTTTGGAAGGGAAAGAAGTGGAATGTTATGCAATGGCCAAGTCAATCACCTGATCTAAATCCAATTGAGCTGCATTTCACTTTCTGAGGACGAAACTCAAGGGAAAATGCCCCAAGAACAAGCAGGAACTGAAGACCTGGAGGCCTGGCAGAGCATCACCAGGGATGACACCCAGCGTCTGCTGATGTCTATGTGTTCTAGACTTCAGGCTGTAAAGAATTTTGCAACCAAGTATTAAAAAGTGAAAGTTTGATTTATGATTATTCTTTCCAATTACTTTTGGACCCTTAACAAGTGGGAGGCACATATGCAAACTGTTGTAAGTACTACAGTGTTCACCTGATTTGGATGTAAATACCCTCAAATTAAAGCCGATAGTCTGCAGATACAATTTTATTTTAAACCGATTGAGTTGGTGCATAGAGCCAAAAATGTTAGAATTGAGTCGATGTCCAAATATTTATGGACGTAACTGTATATACAGTTTTATTTGTGTACAGTACTGTTTACATTTCCCAAGTGCTTTTTGGAGGATCATGGAACCCTCAGTTTTTACACCTCTGATTGGAAAAATGCTAGGAAAAGGTGTTTACAGATGTGTTTAGGTGGGCGTGTCAAGTGGAGAGAAGGAGGGGTTTGCATTAAAAGGGGAGTTTCATTACATGCATAAAACAGTTCATTTGCAAATATTGCTGAAGGGGTTAATAATATTGACCTTAAAATGGCTTTAAAACAACTAAAATCTGCTTTTATTCAAGCTGAAATAAAACAAGACTTTCTCCAGAAGAGCAAATATTAGAGGAAATACAGTGAAAATGCCCCAGCTCCATTTAATACCACTAAAGATATTTTAGTAAATAAAAAAAGCGTTTTAGGGTTTAATGACCCCTTTTTTCCCAGCACATTTTAAAACATGACAGTTTTAATAACTCATTTGCTCCCACAACATGCACATTTTCATTATGCACATATTTCATTTTAATGCACGGCCTCAATTCTCTGAAATCTTCCAGGTTTTTCATGACTTTCTATCTGCAGTCTCTTTGCAACTGTGACGACATCTGACATTTTCCACTTGACATTTACTGTAGGCGTCTGCTGAGTGTTTATATGTTGGTTTTTACAGCGCTCTTCATGTAAACAGCAGTAAAAGCAGTGTAAAAGGCATCTGTACCTGCAGTAACAGTGACGGCCGGTGTGTTGGAAGACGAGGAGCTGGAAGATGCAGACATCGGACTGGACTCTTCAGACTCTTTGGGTTTCTTCAGGCCGTGTCTCATTACCACAAATGTGTCGAATCCCAGAGCAGCGTTTACTATTAACTGCAGAGAAACAATAGCAGACAAATAATGAATGCTCTCTCACTCTTAAAAAGAAAAGAAAAGGTTTACTGATGTTATTTATTTATTTATATTTTGATTCTTTATTTACTTTTTTTATTAAGTCATTTACTGTTTTACCTAATCACTAGTTTAAAGTATTTATTTACTGTTTATTTTTTTATTTACTTCCATATTTAACTATTTTTATTCACTTATTTATATTTTTTTATGTTTTATTTATTTACTTCTGTATTTATCTACTTATAATTTATTTACTTTACTTTTTTTTCTTATTTACTTATTTATTTGTTATTTATCTACTTATTTATTTTATTTAACTTAAATTTATTTTATATTTACTTACATATTGAACTAGTTCTTTATTTCATAATTTAAAAAAAATATTTACTTAAATCACTTGTTTATTTATTTTTATTTTTTATTTATTTACATGCTTATTCACTTATTTTTTATTTATTCACTTTTTAGTTTTTTTAATTTCTTACATATTTATTTACTTATTTGCTTGTTTATTTGTAATTATTTACTTGCATATCTTTTTATTCATTTACTTATTTATTTATATTTTTATATTTATGCATATTTACTTATTTTTTTATTTTTTTATTTATTTACTTGATCATTTACTTATTTATTTATATATTTACTTAATCGTTTACTTATTTACTTTATCACTTATTTACCTATTTATTTGTATAATTTATTTACTTATTTGTTATTTATCTACTTATTTGTTTTTATTTACTTGCATATTTAACTATTTCTTTATTTCATTATTTTTTTTTAAATATTTACTTAACCACTTGTTCACTTATTTTTATTTTTGATTAATTTACTTGCTTATTTACTTATTTCTTATTTATTAACTTTTTTTTTACGTTCTTATATATTTACTTATTTATTTATTTATTTATTTACTTATTTTTATTTATTTACTTACATATTTGTTTTTTATTCATTTACTTATTCATTTGTTTATATTTTTATTTACTTACATATTTCCCTATTTATTTACTTATTTACCTAATCATTTACTTATTTATTTTTTTTATTTATTTACATATTTACTTAATCATTTACTTATTTATGTTTATTTATTTATTTACCTATTAATTTTTTATTATTCACTTATTTACATAATTACTTATTTACTTATTAAATCACTTAACTAAAACATAACTACAAAACTTGGACTTGTACTCATATCGCAGAA
>NC_141031.1:937500-987500 GCF_052040795.2 Danio rerio
GTATATTAGTTATATGTTTTTATATGTGTTCATTTATGAACTGATAACTACATAAATTAACATAAATAATGCATATGCTAATCCATAAGAGGGGTATTTTGTTTAGGTGACATTGTTTAAGCACTTGCTTATGGGTGGGTTTTTTTTTATTTCCTTTTATAAAATATACTTTGAAAGAAGAAAATCACATAAACCTGGGATTAAAGGTTTAAATTAAATTACACATTTTAAAAATCAAGGATAATTTACTTTCATTTTTTTTGTATTTTTGTGGTGTTTTCCAGTGCAAATATTTGAATGGAAAAAAAAAATAAAAAAAAATAAATAAAAAATTCATTTGAATTAAAAGGTTTAACTAAAGTTAAATTAAATTTTCAGGTTAAATATTTTAAATGTAATATATATTTTAAATTAATTAAATACTTTAAATAAGCTAATATTTAAAAATATTTTAAATAAAATATTTTTATTTTATTTTATTAAAAATAAAATTAAACTAAACTAAACTAAATTAAATTATACTAAATTAAATTATACTAAATTAAATTAAAGCTAAATTAAATTAAATTAAACAAAATAAAATAAAATAAAATAAAATAAAATAAAATTAAATTAAATTAAATTAAATTAAATTAAATTAAATTAAATTAAATTAAATTAAATTAAATTAAATTAAATTAAATTAAATTGTCACTGAATCATCTGCAATGTGTATGAAGCGTATAACGATCATCAGGATCTTAAATCCTTGGGAGTTTTCAATATTTGCATTTTTGAACTATGTATATTTATTTATGTTTATCTCCTCTTTGCATCAAATTACAGTAAGCGAATGTCTGCTGGTGTGAGGTGTGTGTAATGCAGTGTGTATGTGTGCAGGACTCTGACATGAATCTCTCTTCTGGCTGCCGTTATCAGTCTTGGCAAAGGGTGCATTACTACAGATGCACACATTGCACGGGAAACCCTATACAGTGTGTCTGTACGTTAAATCCACAGTAACCAGCTCCTACCATCAGTGTTCTGGCCACATTGCAGCCCAGTGTTCCGGCTCCCAGCAGTAAACACCTCGTAGACACCACTTTCTCCAGATCCAGAGCCGGCACCAGCCTCCAGCGCATCAGCTTCAGGTTCAGGTCCACAGACGATTCCGCCAGTCTTTAACACAACAGACACATCTCATATTCATCAGGAAACACATCAGGGAAACAAATAAACACCATTTCTGAAAGAAGCTCCCCTCTTCTGCTCTTACATCATGTTCTGACAACAATGGAAAATGCAAAGTTGCTCATTTCCAGGACAGCGGTGTTCAATAACATCAGAACATTTTCAGAAGCAATCATAATTAGGGTGGTATATCAGTCACTAGCCCTGTTTTTACACTATTATTTAAGGTGGTATGTCATTCATTAGCCCTGTTTTTACACCATTATTTAAGGTGGTATTTCATTCACTAGCCCTGTTTTTACATCATTATTTAAGGTGGTATTTCATTCACTAGCCCTGTTTTTACACCATTATTTAAGGTGGTATTTCATTCACTAGCCCTGTTATTACACCATTATTTAAGGTGGTATATCATTCACTAGCCCTGTTATGACACCATTATTTAAGGTGGTATTTCATTCACTAGCCCTGTTATGACACCATTATTTAAGGTGGTATTTTATTCACTAGCCCTGTTATTACACCATTATTTAAGGTGGTATTTCATTCACTAGCCCTGTTATGACACCATTATTTAAGGTGGTATATCATTCACTAGCCCTGTTATTACACCATTATTTAAGGTGGTATATCATTCACTAGCCCTGTTATGACACCATTATTTAAGGTGGTATATCATTCACTAGCCCTGTTATTACACCATTATTTAAGGTGGTATTTCATTCACTAGCCCTGTTATTACACCATTATTTAAGGTGGTATTTCATTCACTAGCCCTGTTATGACACCATTATTTAAGGTGGTATTTCATTCACTAGCCCTGTTTTTACACCATTATTTAAGGTGGTATTTCATTCACTAGCTCTGTTTTTTTGACAGATTGAGCAACCGGTAGCACAGATTGTCAAAACACTGACCCTAACTAGATGAGCAGCCTATTTTTGTCTGTCTTTTTTCTTCTATTTGTCAGTGTGTGTGTGTGTGTGTGTGTGTGTGTGTGTGTGTGTGTGTGTGTGTGTGTGTGTGTGTGTGTGTGTGTGTGTTTACCTCTTGGGGTCCATGCATTCGCTCAGATTAACACTTCTGGGTCCCATCGCTCCTTTAGTGTTTTTCTCCCAGCCCACACTCTTCGGACACACTGCAGAAACACATTTACACACATTAATATAACAGAATATGTATTACTGTTGTTCTAAGATTTAATGATTTTGTTATGATTATGTCACTAAATATGGTAAAAATAAATAAATAACTGAAGAAGCCCTACAGTACAGGTCACTCTTAAAATATAACATTGATAATTTCTCAAATGATTAATTATTACTAATAATATTACTAATAACTGAGTAAAAATTAATCAAGGCTTTTATTTAATTAGTTTTTTTCCAGTGCAAATATTTTTTAAAAATTATTTAATTTAAAAATATTACTTTAAATATCTAGCATTAAAGCTATGTTTAATCAAGACATACTTACATGTATAACTAATATTTTTTAGTATTTTTCCAGTGCAAATAATAGAACAATAATATAGAATTAAAAAAAAAGTAATTAAAACACATTAATTTGTACCATATTTCCAGTGCATTTTTTACAATAAGGAATAAATAAAAGGATTAAATCAAATCATTAATCATAAAATATTACATTAAATAAAATTTTATACATTTAAAAATCAAGATAAATTTACTTTTATTTGTAGTATTTTTGTATTTTATCCATTGCAAATATTTAATTAAATTTAATACAATTTATAAATCGAATCAAGACCCTTTTTTAATACAATCTTTCAGTGCAAATATTTCAATAATTGAATTACGTTTTGATTATTATTTAATTAAATTTTATTATTAATAATTAAATGTCACATTAAATTACACTTACAAAAGTTAATATTCTAACCCATTTTACATCTTAAATCATGTATGTGTGTGTGTGTGTGTGTGTGTGTGTGCGTGTGTGTGTGTGTGTGTATGTGTGTGTGTGTGTGGTGAAATGAAATGATTATCCAGCATTCAGTGAGATCGCAGCCCTTCTGAATGTGAGTGAATCAGTGGAGTGTGAGGATCGCCACCAATGTGTGTGTGTGTGAGTGTGCGTTTCTGAAGGAAAAAAGCATCGGCTGTTTGACAGAACCTCGAATCAGGCCATGGATGTGAAAATGAACAACAGAAATTGGATCACGAAGAGTTTTCAACACCTCTTATCTTCAACAAAAGAGCTTCACCCCAATTCCCAACATCAGTGCAGACACTCCCGCGGGAATACACACATCACACACTCCCCGCAGGAATACACACGTCTGAACATTACAGCCAGGATTCACACTCAAAGCCAAATGTGAAATTCCCTGACTTTTCCCTGACATTCACTGACAAAAAAGGCTGAATTTCTCTGAACTACAATGAATAATATTAATGATCCATATTCGGTTTGAACCACAATATTACTGATGCAGCTTCTTCTATTGATGTGCCCAAGGTTAATATTAAACTGCCATTGCTGTCTATTGAAGGTGTGTGCGTGCTGTCAACGACGATCAGGGAGGGCAGTGGCGGTTCTAGTTTAAATGACACCCTGGGCGAACCACCCAATACACCCCCCACCCCTCTTAAATGGTTAGATCTGTTTGTCAATAGATATAACATTGTATTTATATTCATTCTAAATAAATGCAATTGTTATTAATATTATTATACAATTATTCGTCTAAATAAATAATAGAAATCAATCCTAAATGTTACTCGATAACAGCTGGAGTGATATGCGAAGATCACTTAAGTAATCTTTTGCATGAATATTTATTTATTATATATTAATATAATATATATTCATTTCTTGTCGGCTTAGTCCCTTAATTAATCCGGGGTCGCCACAGCGGAATGAACCACCAACTTATCAAGCACGTTTTTTTACACAGCGGATGCCCTTCCAGCTGCAACCCATCTCTGGGAAACAGCCACACACACTCATTCACACTCATACACAATAGAATGAATCATTTTTTCCCAGTGTATCTGGACTAGAGCTTCTTAGAGAGATAGAGAAATGTCATGAACTGTGGAGACTCCCGCAGGAACACACACTTCTGAACACTACAGAGACCAGAATGCACACTTCAGAACACTACACAGAGACTCCCGCAGGAACACACACGTCTGAAGTGTGATGAATGTCAGGAATCGCCAGCTTCAGATCTCAGGGATGAAGATGAGCAGAAAAACAAGCCCAAGCGGAGGACGAGTAAACTCTACTAGACCTTCAGCGCTGACGGCAGCTACTGAACATCCCCACAGACACCAGCACTAAATATAGAAACCACACAGAGTCTTTGGTTTTACAAAATCTGAGGTTTTTACATCATTGCGCTCTGTCAAACTCTTCTTTTCTTTCTTTACTCCTCTCGACAACCTGTATGTATTAATATCTGTAGTTGGGAGTCAACTGTCCATTTGAACGATGATTCGTTTGTTCAAATCTAAAGAGTCGATTCTTTTGAAGTCCCCTTAAATGAATCTTTAATAAGAGCTCATTTGAAATGTTGACACTCTACAAAGCTAAACACTACTATCTGGTATCCATGAAAGTGAGCCTATTGCAGGTAGATGTCCTGCTCTCCTGAGGCCTGATTTGAGCCCAGCCTTTATTCTGCTGTTCAGATGAAGGTGATGAATTACCTGCAGAAGGCGCCGGGTCTGAGAGTCTGAGCTGAAGGACGATGCTGTGCTGGACGGAGCGAACGCCTTGGAGAGTCCGGTCTCTGAAGCACAGAACCTCCACAACATCCAGCTGTGAAGCCCTGTGAAGAACACACACACACACACACACACACACACACATATAAATACAGATACATACATACACACACAGACAGATCCACACACAGAAAAGAACAGACACAAACACACAGAGAGACAGAAGCACACACACCTATGCACAAACAGACACACACACACAGAGTTGCTCTTTGAGTGACCTTAAACTTACAATCACACACAGACAGTGAACTGAAGCCTGAGCGCAGGAGGAGGACTGTGGCATTTCAACACTGAACACTACGCTGAAAATACTGCAGGATTTACGAAATAAACACACTTCAGCAGATCTACAGATGAAGACAAACTATCAGGCCTTTTTTAAATATTTGCTTGATGTTTAACAGATTATGGGCCCTATCATACACCCGGCGTAGTGTGGCGCAAGGCGTGGCGCAGTAGTCTTTTGGTAGTTTCAGCTTGGCGCAAGAGTGGTTTTGAGGCGTTGCACTACGCTGTTTAAACAGCAAATGCATTAGCGCTCATTTGTGCGCTCATAGGCGTTCTGGTCTAAAAATGGAGGCGTTCTGAGGCGGACCGCTGGAGCGTTGCTATTTTGAGAAACTATAATAGATTTTTCATTAGACCAAAACAAACCCGGTCTAAAGTCCAGCGCAGAGTTGCACCTCGCTTACACACTGCTTAATACACACAAGAGAGCAATAGGCAAATATCTTTACATATGAAAACATTTAAATATTAAGAATATATATAGGATATAATAAGAATAGATATAGAATATAAATATAAAGGATTAAAATATTACAAAACATGTTATTTTCTAGCCTACATAAATATGAAAAATTCCTGCTTTTATCTCTTCTTCATCTCGGGAGGCTTTTTCAGTTCATTCATGACAATTTGCTTTTCTATAATGTTATTATTATTAGCAGTATTATTTATTATATCCATATTTATATGTGTTTTATTAAAAACAAGCTTAGATTTGTCCACCTGTCAGGTTTTAGAGCATATGGGACACAGCGTGTGTTTTAGGATATAACTCAGGTTTTTAAGCACATTTTGTTATTATTATTCATTTATTCGTTTGCTGGAAATTAGAAATGAATTTAGAAATAGTTTTGAAATGAATATTTGCACTTAACAAACACAACTAATTATTTATAGACTAATTTATGTCTGTGCGTAAAGGTTTCCCTACTCAAGAGCGAAAGTGATCCATTATCTCTCATTCTCACGCAGTAGATGCTCTGTTTAACAGTTTTCTGTTAACTGTTTGCTTGTGAAATGCTCATTTTTTCCACTTGGACTTACTTTGCGTCCTGTAAATAGCGAATGCGCTCTTGGCGTGACGCAGCTGGCTCTTAAAGGGAATGGGAGATGAGACTCTGATTGGTTTATTCTTAAAACACACCTATAACTCATTAAGAAAATAAACTCAACCCTTTTAGACCATGCGCCGAAGCGCAAGGCAGATTTGCCGTCCTTAAATTAGCAAAAACGCGTCCTGACACACCCTGAAAGCGTTTGTGCCCTGCGTTTTGCACATGGACTGTCAAAATAGAGCCCTAAGACTTTTAGTTTTTCACAATATTCCTGATCATATTGTTCTTCTGGAAAAAGTCTTATTTCTGCTGGAAATTATATATAGAAAGTGCATCCCAAATCACATACTAATAACTATTCTACACCATTTTGTAGTATAAATAGTGTAAATAGTGCAATCACACTGAAATATTCATTCATTTATTCATTTTCTCTTCGGCTTAGCTTCTTTATTAATCAGGGGTCGCCACAGCGGAATGAACCGCCAACTTATCCCGCACGTTTTACACAGCGGATGCCCTTTCAGCTGCAACCCACCTCTGGGAAACGCCCATACACTCCCATTCACACTCATACACTGCAGACAATTTAGCTTACCCAATTCCCCTTTAGAGCACCCATGCCAACATGGGGAGAACATGCAAACTCCACATAGAAACATCAACTGACACAGCCGGGACTCAAACCAACAACCTTCTTGCTGTGAGGTGATGATGCTACCCACTGCGCCACCATGCCGCACTAAATTTGCTTCATATTTTTACTAAACATTTATTTCTGGACTGTGATCTTCAGTGTTTTTGTTAGAGTTCATCAGTTTAGTCTTTGCAAATGTATTACTGTAAAGCATCCCAAATGTTCATTTAAAAGAGAGATCTGTCAGGGCTGAACACTGTAAATCATTTGCACATCGGTTTGAATAAAAGCGTCTAAAGGTAAATATAATCAGAGTATACACAAATCAGACACTCCACATTTATTACCCACGATTGAAGCAGTTTGTCCAATGCTTTCTAACAAACCCCCAGATATTCTAGCAGATGGTCGGACATCATATTTTCTCACATTCTTGTAGTCGCAGAAAAAAAAAACAAGTTAGCGATGGAAAGTAATGCGGAGCGGAGCTGTGGAAACAGGGCTATAATTTAACACTGGTGGGAAGCGTGTTGGAAAAACTCATTACAGACGTACCACTTTTTAGCGAGGAGGACGAGGAGGTTTCTGAGAGGCCATCCGGGATGCTGAGGCAGCGTGCATGGGTCGTACACACCCACAGCCACCTGAAACACACACACACACACACACACCGCAGGAAATGCCATCAGTGACATCACAATCATTTCAAAAACTCCATTAAACTCCACCGAATTATTACCCCTCTGTTTATTTTCTTTCCCAGTTTTTGTTTAATGTAGAGCAGATTTTTTCAACACATTTCTAAACATGATAGTTTTAATAGCTCATCTCTAATAACTGATTTATTTTCTCTTTGCCATGATTACATTAAATATTAGACTAGATATGAGGCTAATATTATTGACATTAAAATGGCGTTTAAAAATTTAAAACTGCTTTTATTCTAGCCAAAATAAAACAAATAAGACTTTCTCCAGAAGAACAAATATTATCAGACATACTGTGAACATTTCCTCGCTCTGTTAAACACCATTTGGGAAATATTTAAAGAAGAAAAAATAAATTAAAGGGGGATGAATAATTCTCACTTCAACTGTGTGTTCAACAAAGGCGGCAACACCAAAGCTCCAAAATTGCTAATTTATTAAATTAAAAAGGCTAAAACAAAGCGTGTAATGTTTCGAGCCACACTGCTCTTCATCTGTATTTTCACTTGAAATATTTGTATAATTTATAAATGTATATTTTATTTATTGTACTATCTTTATTTCTATCTCTATCTATTTCTACAGATGTTCTGTGACTAAAATATTATTGTATTTAAAACATTTGTTTAATAAATCTGTTTTGTTCAAATGCACCAAGATACATGACCTATATTCACTGAGAAATGGAGGAAAATATTAATTTACAAAATGGAGAGTGCTCATTTATGCTGAGCATAATAATTAGTTTAGTAAAGGATTAGTTTCTGCCCAGCACTAATTTCAATGGATTGTCATCATTTATTTCTTAAATAATCCACATATTTATAAACAGGTTAATTAGGGTAACTAGGCAGGTTAGGGTAATTAGGCAAGTGATTGTATAACAGTTGTTTGTTCTGTAGACTATCGAAAGAAAATGTAGCTTAGAGGGGCGAATAATATTGACCTTAAAATGGTGATTGAAAAATTAAAAACTGCTTATATTGTAGCCGAAATAAAACAATAAAGACTTTCTCCAGAAGAAAAAAATATTATCAGACATACTGTGAACATTTCCCTTAATCCGTTCAACATCATTTGGGAAATATTTAAAGAAGAAAAAACAATGACAAAGGGGGGCTATTAATTCTGAATTCATTGTTATGTTATATAATTATTACTTAATCTGCCACAAATGTTACTGATGTGAAGTGCTGTAAATTACCCTCTTTAGGTCCGGGAAGAAGGAGTTCAGCTCTTTCAGAGGAGCCACTTCAACACTTTCCTCAGAGTATTTCAGCAGAAAATGCGGGACTGCCGTCGTTCCGCTGGAGGCACAGAGATTATCATACGCCGATTGCAAACTCGATATCTGTGAAACAAATCGATCCAAAACAATCAGCGCACCTCATCGACGCATGAAACGCAATCAAAAGAAAAAAATGAATGCTCATGAGTGGGTGGAAAATGTTTTGTCAAAGGCAGAAATGCACCTAAAGGTCGAGTGCAAATGAATATGGACTAAATATGTCTGAATGTCACTCCACACGCACAATGGCATTCATGGAAATTCATTATTTATATAATATAACATATCTGGGGCGGGATTATTAGTCATTTAGTGCAGAGCTATCAGTTCATTAGGGCAGGCTGTCAGACATTTAGGGCGGAGCTTTCAGTTCATTAGGGCAGGTCATTTAGGGCGGAGCTATCAGTTCATTAGGGCAGGCTATCAGACATTTAGGGCGGAGCTATCAGTTCATTAGGGCAGGCTATCAGACATTTAGGGCGGAGCTATCAGTCCTTTAGGGCAGGTCATTTAGGGCGGAGC
Source organism: Danio rerio (assembly GCF_052040795.2). Taxonomy (NCBI): domain Eukaryota; kingdom Metazoa; phylum Chordata; class Actinopteri; order Cypriniformes; family Danionidae; genus Danio; species Danio rerio. The sequence continues at coordinate 946,926 of NC_141031.1, forward strand.
TATCAGTCCTTTAGGGCCGGTCATTTTGGGCGGAGCTATCAGTCCTTTAGGGCAGGCTATCAGTCATTTTGGGCGGAGCTATCAGTTAATTAGGGCAGGCTATCAGTGATTTAGGGGAGGGGTTATTATTTATTTATTAGAGAGCTATCAGTCATTTAGTGCGAAGCTATCAGTAATTTAAGGCGTGGTTATTTGTCATTTAGGGGGGAACTATTAGCGATTTAAGGCGGAGCTATGAGTAATTTAGGGCGTGGTTATTAGTCATTTAGGGCGGGGTTATTAGCCATTTAGGGTGGAGCTGTCAGTCCTTTAAGGCAGGGCTATTAGTCATTTAGGAGGGAGCTATCAGGCATTTAGTGCGATGCTATCAGTAATTTAAGGCGTGGTTATTCATCATTTAAGGCAGGGCTAGCAGTCCTTTAGGGCATGGTTATTTGTCATTTAAAGCGGGGCTATTAGTCATTTAGGACTGGGCAATCAGTCATTTAAAGTGGAGCTATCAAGCATTTATGGTGGGGCAATTAGTCATTTAGGGCGGAGCTATCAGTGATCTATGTTCAGACTATTAGTTATTAAGGTGTGATATTAAGGTGTGACTATCAGACATTTAGGAGGGAGCTATCTGTCATTTAGGGTGGGGTTATCAGTTCTATAGAGTGGAGCTATCGATCTTTATGGCGGAGCAAGCAGTCTTTTTGGGTGGAGCTATCAGCCATTTAGGGCGGAGCAATTAAGCCTATTCTACTTTAACTGGATGTACTGTACGTTGCAATACAGGAAAAATCTTATCTTCCAATACACGCTGACCTTAAGACACATCATGTTTCTCACAGCCTATCTGAGATTATGCCTTCCAATAATTACTGCTGAATAAATATTTCTAATCAGCACATGCTTTCCATAAAGCAGCGCCTAATGACTCATTATCCTTCGCACGAATCCTCCGTGTGGGCATCAGTTTGGGCTCTCCTGCACACCTGTTTGTCAGAGAAATGCTGCTCTAATGACAGCGGCGCGCGCAGCAGCTGGATGCCCTCCACAAAGCAGAGCGCAGGAAAGCAGAACCAATAATAGAAGTGATATTTCTTCAGATCCTGCACAAACAAAAGCCCCAGTCAGAAACAAATGGATGAAAGGACATTAATTTTACTGGGACATTTTCTAAAATGTTGGCACACAAACCGCAAATGTCAAGAGGATGAACTTGTTGAGGATTGAAGAGTCTTCGAGAGCAGCGCCGGACTGAATAGCGCTCCAGATCTGTGAAGAAGACAACATTATCAGAATTAATTAAAGGGACAGTACAGCAGGGGATATTAATGATATGGTTTACGCAAATGCAAAAGTGAAAATGTAACAGTCCTGGCTGTAATTGTAGTTTTTTTTTAAATTTGTTAATTCAAAAAAAAAAAAATAAATAAATAAATGAAAAAACAAAAACGATAAGACAAAGAGCTCTATTTTACTGATCTAGGCTCAAAGTCTATAAAACAGAAATACTTTTTAACATTTCTGTGCATTTTTATAGCATAACACACAAACCGAAGTGAATAATGCCACACATTTTAAGAAAAGCCATCACGAAATTATCATTTTAGGCTGCAGATATCAAGGGACTGCTAAGAGATGCAATTTATTTGAGCTTTTGTTGGATATTGAGTTCCATGCAGTGTGTAATGTGGCTGTTTGTTTGAGAAAGGAAAAGGTCTGCAAAGATCAGAGTGCAGATAAACGCAGTTATTGTCTGAAACTTGCTGAAATGAGTCGTCAGTAATTTCAGCTTTATTTTCAGCACAAACCTTTGTAGGTTTGCACTGAATTTGCATAATGCCAGTCTATGTTCATTTACATTTACATTGAATAATTTTGCAGACGCTTTCATCCAAAGTGACTTACAATTGCAGACAACAGATGCAATCAAATCAAAGTCCCAGCGGACTAATACAGAGCATGGAACAAGTTCAACTGTTGCTATTGCTTTTTTAAATTAATAAGAAAGTAGTAGAATAGAATAGAATATAATTTAATAGAATAGAATAGAATAGAATAGAATAGAATAGAATAGAATAGAATAGAATAGAATAGAATAGAATAGAATAGAATAGAATAATGGAATAGAATAGAGAATAGAATGGATTTGAATAGAATAAGATAATGGAATAGAATAGAAAATAGATTAGAAAACGGAATGGAATAATAGAATAGAATAAGAAGTAACAGAACAGAACAGAATAGAATTGAATAGAATAGAATTAAATAATTGATTATAATAGAGAATAGATAATTGAATAGAACAATAGAACAAAATAGAATAATATACAATAAATAGAATATTAACAATTATAATAAACAATTAATAGAATAGAGAAGAAAATGAAATAATAAAATGGAATAATGGAATAGAATGCAATTAAGGAATGGAATAGATAATAGAATAAAACAGAAAAAATAGAATAATTTAATGAAATAGAAAGGATTCTTTAGAATATAATAAAAAATAGGATAAAACAATGGAATAGAAAATAATAAAACAGAATATAGAGAATAGAACAGAATGGATCAGAATATACTAGAGATTAGAATAATAAAATAGAACAGAGACTAGAATAGAACAGAATAAAATAGAATAAAAAAGATAATAGAATAGAGAAAGGAGTAGAATAGAATGGAATAACAGAATAGAACAGATTGGAATAATGGAGAAGACCAGAGAATAAAATAATGGAAGAGAATAGAGGATATAATGTAATAATAGAATAGAATGGAATAATGGAACGGAATAGAATAAATAATAAGAAAAGAATAGAGGATAGAAAGGAGAATATGATAGAATAGACTAGAATACAACAATGTAATAGAAAAGAATAAAGATTATAATGGAATAGAAGAATAGAAAGTAATATAACATAATAGAACCATGAAATAAAATAGAGAATACAGAGTATATAGAATAGAGAATAGAATAGAGAATAGAAATGAAAATAGAATAGAATAGAGAATACAATAGAATAAAATAGTATTAGAATAGAAATAAGAATAGAACAGAATAGAGTAGTACAGAATAGAAAATATAATAGAATGGAGTAGAATATAATAAAACAGAAAATGGAATCGAGAATAAAATAGAGTAGAATAGAATAGAAATAAGAATAGAATAGAGTAGAATAAAAACTAGAATAGAGAATAGCACAGAATGGAGTAGAATAGAATAGAAAATAGAGAATAGAATACAGTAGAATAGAAATAAAAATAGAATATAGTATAGAATCAGTGTAAAAACCACTGGGCTTATTAAAATGCATTGATAAAAGCAGCGCTGTTTGTCCACTGCTCATATCTGTGTGTAATTACCACCTGCAGAAAGCCGGCAGCAAAAATAATTGCATTAAGAAGATTAAGAATAAAGCAGTAATTAATCAAATGATGGAGAAGGATGTTCAGTGTCCAGACACGCAGAGAAAGGAGGAGCGTAACTCAGTTAGTGCACAAACACACAGAGCAAATCAAGCGAATTGAATTAATTAGGAATGAATGAAGCTGCACCTCATTGGCTGCTTTGTCCAGCAGGGCTTTTTTGTCGGTGGATTTGAAGGCTTCGAGTGTGTTTGTGTTGTACAGAGTTCCTGATGCGGGACAGCAGCGCGCCGGCGTGGGTCCATCCCTATTACACACAATTAAAGCTGAAGTCAAAATTATTAGCCCTCCTGTCAATTTTATTGTCAAATATATCAGAACTAGCTGTGCTGTGAGTGCTGGTCAGGTGTGCTTCAGAATGAGTGTGTGCTCATGCTTCTGTCAGTCTATGTGGCTCCTGTTGCTGTTCATCTTAAACTCCACATCTATAATCCTCTGAGTCTATGCTGACATTATCTTTAGCAGCTCAAACACTCTAATGGCTACTGGACAGACGGCTGCTTCTCACTCAGGGCTGCTGATTATGCTAATGAGAGATAGGCACTAGTGGGCGGGGCTTTCACTCTCTGATGACATGTACAAAAGCAGAATGTCAATTAAAGTGTTTTTATCAAGTCTGATTAGAACAAACACAATTCATTCATGTCCACCATTAGAAGCTTGCGTAACAGCTCCCTTTTAAACTAAATTAATAACATATTAATTGACAGCAAAGTTCTCACATACACAGATGCATTTTCTTCTGCTTGCAGCATCTTATACCCTATTTTTGCAGCCTGAAGAAACCTCTCCATGTTATGAAGTGATTAATTCTTATTTTGAGTGAAGGGAAGGGAAGAGCAGATGGTTTTGACAGGGTCAGAAGTGACTTTATCCATCAGAAAACTGAGCTGGAAATATCTGTTCTGTGTGGCCAGAGCAATTACTCAGCCATCATAAACGTTAAATTAATCCTACTGAAACCGCCCTCAAGGACTTCACTGGCAGAGGAAAATCATTAATTTCACAAGTAACAGACGTGATAATGAGGCAGATCTCCAGGCTTTCAGAATAACCAACTACATCGCATGCTTTAAATACGTAAAAACTTACGCATCAAATGCGCTGAACTCCAGTGTCAAGCGCGCCGGCAGACCAACAGCATCACCTGCAATTATAACAACATTTGCATTATATCACAGCTGAAAGATGCATTCAGTGCTCTCAGATGGATATGGTTATTGAATAAATAAATTAATGCTAATATATGCTGTACCGAAGAAACAAACTGATAAGAGCTCCTGTGAAATTTGCATTATTTAATATTGCATTAGTTTAATGTTGCTGTTTATAGTGCTGTTTAATGTTTTTCACAGAATTTCCTATTATTTTTTTATTTTTAGGATAATTTTTATTTTAGTTTGAGGTGGAAATAAAATTAAATTTAATAAAATAAAATAAAGTACCCTCTATGATATTTGTATCAACAAAAAAAATTCTGGAGCAATTTTCTTTTAGTTAAAAAATTAAATTAAATTTATTTTTTTACAGTATTTTCTAATATTATTACTTTTTTGGGAGAATTTTTATTTTAGTTTAGCTGAAAATAAAATAAAAATAAATAAATAAAATAAAACAATAAAATAAAAGCAAGTAAGGTTAATATTGCTGTTTATAGTGCTGTTTATTTTTTCACGTTATTTTCTATTACTATTTATTTATTTTTTTGGAGAACTTTTATTTTAGTTTAGTGGAAATAAAATAAATAAATACATTTTTAATAATAATAAATTAAATTAATTTAAATTCAACTAAATAAAAATAAATAAAATAAATAAATAATAAATGAAATTATAACTTATTTTTTATTTATTTATAATAAATAAAATTAAATATTAAATTAAATTAAATTAAATTTAATTTAATTTAATTTAATTTAATTTAATTTAATTTAATTTAAGTTAATTTAAGCCAGTAAGGTTAATATTGCTTTTATGGTGCTTTATAGTGTTCTTATTTTTCCCCCACAGTATTTTCTATTATTATTTTTACTTTTTTCTATTTAATTTGAACTTTACTTGAATTTGTATTTTAGTTTAGTAGTAAAAAAATAACAAAAAAATAATAATAAAATAAAATAAGCAGGTGAGGTTAATATTGCTTTTTATAACGTTTTTATTTTTTCCACAGAATTTTCTATTATTATTACTTTTTTATAAAAAATTTTGGAGAATGTTTACTTTAGTTTTGTGGAAAATAAAATAAAATTTAAAAAAAAATTAAACAAAAAATAATAAAAATAAATAAATAAAATAAATGAAATAAAATGTAAAATAAAATTCAATTAAATTAAATTCAATCAATTAAAATAAAATTTAACTTACATTAAATAAAATTAAAGCCGGTAAGGTTAATATTGCTCTTTATAGTGTTTTTTTTTCCACAGAATTTTCTATTATTATTACTTTTTTTGGAGAATTTTTATTTTAGTTTAGTGGAAAATAAAATAAATCAAATAAAAACATTTTAAAGTGTTAAAAGCTCGTTCTCCAAACTCACCGTTATAGTAATATCCCTTGATGTTTTTTGGACTTTCGTCTAAGCGGTACTCGTTGAGTTTCTTCTGTGTGAGCTGATGCCAGAATCCGGCCTCCAGAGCACTGCAGAACGGGGCGAACTGAAGCTTCAGACTGGATTCCGCCATCGAGATGATGTTAGGAGTCCTCACACACTGATAAAAAACACAACAACACTTTAATTATCCACAATATAACTAGGCATGGGATTATAACCGGCTTCAAGGTTTACTGTGATTTGGAAAAGTCAAGGTTTTAAAACTGGTCAAATTTTCAGTTATATCGTTTCTGTGGTATATTTAGGGTTTTGGGTTTTTTAAGGTGTTTTTTTATGACTATTTTATTTATTTTTAATTGTTTATAATTTTTATGTGTTAAAGAAACAAATATATAAAGAAGGCAAATAATTCTGACTTCAACTGTACGTATATATTTTTATATCTAAATATAAACTAACATGTTCTCAAATAGGCAACATGATGGCACAGTGGGTAGAGCTCTCGCCTCACAGCAAGAAGGTTGCTGGTTTGAGCCTAGGCCGGGTCAGTTGGTGTTTCTGTGTGGAGTTTGCATATTCTCCCCATGTTGGCGTGGGTTTCCTCTGGGTGCTCCAGATTCCGCCACAAGTCCAAAGACATGCAGTACAGGTGAATTGGGTATGCTAAAATTGACCGAAGTGTGTGTGTGTGAATGAGTCTGTATGAATGTTTCCCAGTGATGGGTTGCAGCTGGAAGGGCGTAATAATGATAATAATGATGACGTGTTTAATACTTATTTCCCTCACTGTATATCAGTTATCTAAAGGCAATAAATGAAATAAAGGTGAATATATTCCACCCTTATATTATTATTCTTATTTTATATCAAAACATTTTAAAGGCATTTTAAACATTAAAGTAGACGATTTATTCACATTTAATGTGCTTTCTGTGTTTGTAAAAATCTATTTTCTTAATTTAATTTGAAGCAGACAGTAAAATCTCGTCTTTGACTTGTATATCAAGATAAAAGCCAAATTAATAAACTATTTAAAACAGTAAAATGCTAACTTATATTGTTTTCTCGTTAATATAGACATTGTGAGACTTGATTTGTGGAAGTGTGTTAGCTTTGAAGACGCTGTTCCCCGTTTTCACTTCTGAAAGTTTGTCTGTCCGAATTATTCGTTAAATTATTTGAGCACAAACATCTAGCAAACTTATTAATGTCATATCAACGTAATAAAAATAAAAGCTGCGTTCTTTAGTGCTGTAATATCAGCCAACGTTACTGTCTGCTCCAGTAAAACCGTCATTTCGATTTGTTTGAACACTGCAGAGAAATACACAGTATCTGACATGTTCCCTGTCATAATTATACTCCTATTAGTGATAAATTCAGAGTGAAAGCAGCAATAAGCACATATGACAGAAACATCACTTACCAGTCAAACACTTCCTTGTTGGCGTCATGTGACCACAGTCATGCTGCACGCATGCGCAGTCGGTTTGTTTTGGAATACGAAGGGAGCTATCGTTTCACAAATGATTTAAGAATTAATTAAATAAGCGAATAAGCTACAGAATTAAAGACGTGGTGCAGTTTTTGCTAATGTTCGAATTGGAAATGCTGTACGTTCAACGTGTTGACATCTTTACAAATGCTGTTAGCAGTGTTAGCACACACGCGCGCGTTTACTATGGTGTTTAATTATAAACGCGATCATAAACGATGCGCAAATATTATTAAATCACATTAATTAGTGGTTCAGTTGTTTAAGTGTGTGTCGAGATATCTTATGTTGTTTCTGAAGGAGTCCATGAAGAGTCCTATGGTGCCAAAACCATCGAATAAAAGGCAAAACCCCAAAAGAACAGGAAAACGCACACAAGCAGACACGAGAAGACTGATAAAAACCTATAAACGCTGTTCCTTTTCATTTTAACCCTCTGAAGGCGAATCAGCTGATGTTTGAGGTGTAACGACAGTGAACCAGCCTGAAAATCCAGCTGAGCTGCTGTTTTTATACACCACACATTTACTGATCAGCCCTCTAGAGTCCTGGACATCTTATAGCTCTTATACATTATAGACTTAATTTAGGGAATTTAATTAAAGTCTACGCTATTTAAATCGGACTACAATTAATGCATTTAAAAAAAATAAGATAAATGGCTTAATTCATATCAGTGTATACCCGGAAAATAAATTTATTAATTCTCACTCATAGATGAATTATTATAAAAACAAGTTCTAAAGCAACATAATAACAGGACATGCTCCATAGTTTGGATTTATGCATAGTGCAATGTACAGTGTTTATCAGCAGCTGCTGTAGGCCTATAAGACTGAAGGGTTTTATTCTACAATTACAATAGGCCTAACAACCAGATAGATGAACATTATTGCAATTATTACACAGCTACTCGCTACAAAACTAAACTATCGGACACAAACTGATCTGAGCATCTGTTTACTGGACTGCAAATCCCAGTTTTAAAGTTAAACAGTAGGCTAGACGTCTTTCTTTGGTTGAGTGTAAGTTTTGTATACATTTATTCATTCATTTTCATCCACTTATCCAGGCTCGGGTTGCGAGGGCAGCAGTCTCAGAAGAGAACCCCAGACTTCCCTCTCCCAGACACTTCCTCCAGCTCCTTCAGGGGGATCCCGCAAAAGTATCTAGATGCAGCCTGTATGATGCAAGCTGGGATTGCATCACTCAGCGATGCATTCTCAGACACAATGCACTTAATGGGGTGAGTGACGTCACTGTGACGGGTAGGGTTAGGGGTGGGGTTAGGTGAGTGCATTAAAAAGCATTGGATGCAGCTCAGATTGCACTGCACCAGGTCTGCAGCCAGACCCCTCTCCGATCCCGAGGCGTACCCAGGCCAGACGAGACATAGTCCCTCCAGAGTGTTACTGCAGGTCTGCATATACTCAATACCTCCCAAAACACTGAAAACTTAAATAAGTTTGATTAAAAATATATATGTAATTGAGTTAAATTTATCAATTTAGTTGACTAAGGGATTTATTACACAAATATACACAAAAATATTACAAAAATACAAGAGACGTCACTGTGGGAAAAAACATTTCTCAGCTTTTATTTGTTCCATTTGAATGAAAACTTTAAGTCCGAATTAGCCAGGGGTATGAATAACTTCAGGCTTGACTGTATATATATATATATTTAATTGTTTTTATACAACCAACATTAAACCTTTGTAATCAGGTTCATCGTCACCTCATATCTAGAAACACAAGTGCTTATACACAAACCAGGGGTGCGTCTCAATCAGCTTCCCTAGCCATAGATCAGTACATGAATTTGGGCACTGAGATGAGCTTGGTTCACTAGACATTAGCAATGTTTCCAGGCATTTTCGAATATCACATAATGGAAATGGCTAAATGGAAATGCCAAAATCCACATAAAAAGTACGCACAACATACTAATCTCAGAAATAAAGGTAAGCGAGCTGTCACTGGGGTGGTATCTTTTCAAAAGGTGCATATTTGTACTTAAAGGGTCCATTCTGTTACCTCAAAAGTATATATTAGTACTTAAAAATTTAAAAGAGAACATTTACTGGTAACACTTTACAATAAGGTTCATTAGTTAATGCATTTACTAACACAAACTAATCATGAACAACACATGTACAGCATTTATTAATCATAATTGAAGATTTACTAATGCATTATTAACATTCAAGTCCATGCTTGTTAACATTAGTTAATGCACCATGAGTTAACATGAACTAACAATGAACTACTGTATTTTCATTAACTAACGTTTATTAACATGAATAAATACTGCAGTAAATGTATTGTTCAATGTTTGTTCATGTTAGTAAATGCATTATTTAACATTAACTAATGAACCTTATTGTAAAGTGTGACCAAGTTACTAATATGTATCCTTGAGGTATTAATATAGACCTTTTAGGTACAATTTTGTACCTTTTGAAAGATACCACCCCAGTGACAGCTCGCATACCTATATTTCTTAGATTGTAGGGTAAAACTTATATCCAATAATAAAAACTGACTATGAACTACAATGCAAACACATTTACTGAATAAATTTAACATTTCCAAACATTGATTTAGATTTTACCAGATGATGGTCAGATATCACTGTGTGTTTCAGGGATGCATTAATGGAATGTTTCATTGTAAAATATCGGAAATGTTGTTTTGCTGATTGTAAAAGGCGTCAGCTCTCCGTCAGTCCGCCATCACAGTGCTTCAGTATTATTATTCTTCTATTATTTTTCCCTATTATTCTTGAGCATCTGTCTCACGCCTTTAAAAGCCACCTCACTCACCACGTTCATTCAGTCTTCGTCTTCAACAGCGGCAAATCCCAAAGGTGCATCAAACCACACTTCTCTCAGCAATATTTCTGCATGTTTTGCAGGATGTTTTTCTTCACTTAAGTCTCATTGGATGGAAACGCTGCTTTATTCACTAATGTTTTATGAAATATTCCAGTTTTGTGCATAAATTTAAGTCAAATCTTTGGATGGAAACACAGCTAATGGGATACTGTGCATGACTGAGAAAATCCTCATTAAACAACATCAAAACTGGATTCTCTGGATAACAACAAGAGTGATATTTTTCACAAACAGTCGAAGTCAGAATTATTTGCCCCCCTGTTTACTTTTTTTTTTTTTTTCCCCCAATTTTGGAGAGAATAATTATTTTCCCAATCATAATAGTTTTCAAGAGTTCACACTTAGATACTGTTTGACAACTTGTTAGCAAGTTAGCAGGTTTGGTTTGCTGTCCCGGGGGAGAACCCTGAGCTCGTAGATAGTTGAGCCCAGGGCTCCCGCCAGGTCCATAAAGCATGTGAGGGGAGTACGAGGTCAGGTGTTCTCGAGAGCTCCCCTCGGCAAAAGAGGAAAGGAGGAGAAGCGGTGGATGGGGGGTTTCTTCGGAAAACGGAGATAAGGGAGTAGATCTTAGCTAGGTTATTTATAGTGAGTTTGGATCGATCTGATTGGCTAACTAATGAGTGTAGATGAGTGGCCAGCTGCAGTCAATCATGTCATGTGCTCCTCTCGAAATTAGTTTGTGAAACTTCATTTAATAACTCATCTCTAATAACTGATTTATTTTATCTTTGTCATGATGACAGTACATAATATTTGACTAGATATTTTCAAGACACTTCTATACAGCTTAAAGTGACATTTAAAGGCTTAACTAGGTTAATTAGGTTAACTAGGCAGGTTAGGGTAATTAGGCAAGTCATTGTATATTGATGGTTTGTTCTGTAGACTATCTAAAAAAAAATGTTTAAAGGGGCTAATAACATTGACCTTAAAATGATGTTTAAAAAAATAAAATCTGCTTTTATTCTGGTCGAAATAAAACAAATCAGACTTTATCCAGAAGCAAAAATATTATCAGACATACTGTGAAAATTTCCTGAATCTGGTCAACATAATTTGGGACATATTTAAAAAGGAAAATAAAAATCGAAGGAGGGCGAATAATTCTGACTTGAGTTTCACATATCAGATATCAGAAACATTTCAACCATTAATCATTTGTTAGATTGCCTATCTATGCTCATTCATAGTTAAATATGAATAACTCTTTCTTCATTAAAAAAATGTGTGCTTTTGTTTGGGGGATTGGCGATTCTTCAAAATATAAGCTTCGAAATAAACCTAACACCATTATCCAGCAGGAAGATGCCCAAGATAAAATGTAAAACTACTCTCGACTGTGTTTGTTTGATAGACAAAAAGTCATATACACAGAGGACAGCTTGAGAGAGAGAGAGTAAATTATGGGGTAATTTGAACTACTCCTTTAACACACCTGACTCCCTGATCAGTGCTGAACAAGGGAGCTGATTGAGACACAGCCCAGCTCTCTACTGAATACATTTATCATATAATATCATACAATCTGATGCAGATTGCAGACGTGTCGAGCAGCGATAAATAATAAGATTGCTCTGTACTTTCAAGATCACAAGAATGGCAGATGCACAGAACCACCAGTGAGTCACAAGAAACACTTGCAGTCAAAGGCAACATTATTCGCCCTCCTGTGAAATTGTAAGACTTTTTCAGCTATTTCAGATGCTTCAGTGCTGCTGTACAGAGCTTTTTCACAGTATTTCATGACAACATCTTTTTTAAATCTGAAAAAACTATTGTTTCTTTCGGTTTGACTTGAATAAATGCGGATTTCACAATTTTTCAAGTCAATAATAAATATGTATATATTAATGTAATATAAATATTTTGGCAACTGTTGTCCAATGATTTGCATAAATTATTAACATAATTTATTAATTTATTCTCTCATTAATTTTCTTTTCAGCTTGCTCCCTTTATTAATCAAGGGTTGCCACAGTGGAATGAACCCCCAACTTATCCAGCATGTGTTTTATGCAGCAGATGCCCTTCCAGCCACAATCCAGCACTGGTTAACAACCACACACTCTTGCATTCACACACACACTCATACACTACGGCCAGTTTAGTTGATCAGTTCCCCTATAGCGCATTTGTTTGGACTGTGGGGGAAACCGGAGCACCCGGAGGAAACCCACGTCAACACGGGGAAGACATGCAAACTCCACACACACACTAACTGATCTACCTGGGACTTGAACCAGCGACCTTCACGTGTATGGTGACTGCACCACAGTGTCACCCCAATGTGTCAATTTATTATCAACCAAGCTTAAAGGTGCAGTGTAAGTTTGACACCCAGTGGTTGAACTAGGTATTGCACTCCTGGATCGAAACACATTTTCACTCGGTTTCTACGAGTCCACACAGGCGCAGGTTGCCAGATTGATGCGAGTGTGCCTGACTATTGAGCCTAAAGGCTGATTTAAGGCAGATTTGTACAGTTTTATATCTAAAAGCAACGACACATGATAGAAGAAATATTTGCCATGCTGAAATGTGTTTTTGTCCTAACCAACTGTTGGAACTCTGAATCTGTGTCTCCTTTTTGAGTCTCATAGTCATGTATGCATGCTTTGAGAGCCTTTCTGACTGAATAAATGAAATACGCTGTTTTCCACCGTCTGGCAACCCGGGGTGCTGAAATATAATCGGCTAAACTAGCATTGGGCGTGTTAAAAGACCAAAACAAAGATAGCATTTCTGCATGCAACACACATTTTCAAAGCAGAATATCTGACTTGTGCAAAAATGCTCACTAAGCATGATTCTGACATATCTGCAAACATTTTATGGGGTTTCAGCCTGATCTCACGAGAAAACGTAAGTATTTTACGTTTTGCCAGTTTAGTGGCTAATTGATGTCGTACGAAATGATACGATTTTAAAAAGGAGGCGTGGCACCTAACCCCACCCCTAACCCCAACCGTCATTGGGGGAAAAGCAAATCGTACTAAATTGTACGAATTAGATCGTACGAATTCATACGAATTAGCTACTAAATGAAAAAGTTACGAATTGCTGTGAGATTGTGTTGGGTGTTCTTATGCTTTAGAAGAGTCAAAAATTGCACCTTTAACCTATTTAACCTAGTTAAGTGTTTAAATTTCACTTTAAGCTGAATACACCATGTCGTAACAACACACAACACAATGCCATGACACAAAGTAAAAGCTATGTGTTGCATGTTAAAAGGAGATTTTATCCTAAACAATAGATTTAAAATGTAAAAATATATACGTTTAAAAATAAAAAGTTTTAAAGTATGTTAAACAAATCTTCTCTGTGTAACGAGCGAGTACAAGTATAGTGAATTAAGTCCATTTATAAAAATAAAGTTGAGATGTTTAATAATGGAGCCTTTTCACTAGACTGTTATGGCGTGTTTAATGCTCATCATAATCTTAAATCTTTGAAAGTTTTAATATTTAGATTTTTTAAAACAATTATATGTATTTCTGTATGTATAATATCATCTTTGCATTAAATTATAAAAACGAACGATGGCTTGTGTAAGGTGTGTGTAATGCAGTGTGTATGGGGTGCAGGACAGTAAATCTGACAATATTCCCTCGTCTGGCTGCCGTTATCAGTCTCACACTGTTGTTTTCCTCTTTCTGAAAGTCTTGATAACACCGTCCTGGAGTTTTTCTCTTATTATTTCAGAAAATAGGATTGAAAAATATAGATTTGTTGTATTCTCCCATTCACTGCGTTCTGAGTTCACCAACAATGACCACTTCTGCAAATGTGAACACACAAACATGAAAAGGCTCCATAACTGCAAATAAGCAGGGATTTAATAAGCCAATCTTACGATTTAAAAGATTTTTTAGACTTCAAATGACTGCCTAAACAAGATTATAATTTACTACACTACACACTGCTATGAAAACTACGAAAATAAGGCATTTCATTTAATGCTGAGCGACGCAGTGGCCCAGAGATGGGTTGCAGCTGGAAGGGCATCCGCTGCGTAAAACATATGCTGGATCAGTTTGCTGTTCTTTCCGCTGTGGCGACCCCTGATATGTAAGGGAGTAAGCCGAAGGACAATAAATGAATACCTCATTTTATTACTTATAATGCTCTGAGGAGCAAATCAGAATAGTCAGCTGGACAGCGATACTAGTTTCATTTTCAGAGCTGCTGCTTTAATCAAAATCCAGTCAAAAACCAAAGTGTTTACAAGCGCAATAAAGACAGTTCCATTTTGTGCAAAGGAGAGGGACTTTAAATTTGACTGACAAACTTAAATAACTAAAGGGTACTGTTAATCGTCAACATCAAGTTACATTCATATTACACCATATATCTTTACCAACCCAAGCTCATTCTGAAAACGTAGTCCCGCTGACGTTTCTGGAGACAGCGGAATACGTCCCAGGAGGTACGTACGGCTGCGTTAATTTTTTTTCAAGCGAACGCTACGAGGCGATGTGACGCTGTTCCCTTTCACGCTTGCCGGCCGGCCGGCCGACCGCTTACCTCATTGTGGAGGGCTTCCCCGCTGCAACCCATTTGTCCACTCAGCTCACCGTGTACATCGGCAGGCTTGAGATGCAGAGAGGAGTCGACCACGGCGATCGGTTTTTAGTCCAGGGAAGAGCGGTTCCAGCAATCAGGTAAGACAAAAACAGAATCCCAAAATTTAAGCAAACGAGTTTCATAACAGGGTGAGAATGCGGTGAAATCTGAAAATGGGGTAGAAAAAAAAATCAGGGCTTTTCTTTTTTTGGATGGCTTTTGTAAACTGTTGCTCGGGTTTAGGGAATCGGTTAAATTGGTTTGGTTCAGGAGGGCGGGTCAGCCAATTGGCCGGTCGCGCAGTCAATCATCCGGTCAGTCGGACAGCGGCCTCTGGTGGGTTCACGCGAGAACAGCGCGGGCACGAACTGCACTCGCGAGAGGCGTTTAAGATGCAAAAAAGCGCGCAACAGCGGCCTCTCGCGGATTCGCAAAAATGCAGCCGTACGCACCTGCCGGGACGTATTCCGCGTTCTCCACAAACGTCTGCGGGACAACGTTTCCACAATGAGCCTGGGTTGATCTATACGTTTTCAATGCAGCATTTTTCAAAAGATATTAGCTATCAGCATATTATATTTTTTTGTGGGGGGGCCGGCCTTCGATCTGAGTGACGCTTCAATCTTATTTTAATAATCTTGGAAATGTTTTGATTTGTATTTATATTTCACAGCAAGGCAAATAATGTAGCCTTCGACTTTGCTATGCTGTGTTCACACCAGCCGCGGAACGTGCGGATAAATCGCACGTAAACAGCCGCATGAACATTTGAGTTTACTCGCTTAAATCGCGCGCCAAAACCTGCTTCATTCGCGTGTCAAACCCCCGGGATTTCCCCGGGACACCAACAACAGGCGCTACGTCACAATCACGCCCTCACAAGAGCAAGCACCTGATCGATTAACGCTGCGCAAATGTCCACTTAAGTTCAGATTTTTGTACTCAAGCGATTTGCGTGAAGCGCTCAATACATGCCGCGTCATTCACGTCCATACATGCAATTCACATCTTTTGCGAAGCGCCATTTGCGCGTATCGCCCCGCTGGATGTTTATTCGCGCGTTTGGATTGACTTAACATGTAAATCACTCACGCTTGATGCTCCTTCCATGTCTAGTGTGAACACAGCATTAGACTTCGACAGTATTACACGTGTTTAACTAATCTACTCATATGAAATATCTTCTTGAACACTTGTTTGAAGTTTTAATTGCACAATGGATAAATAAAGGCATCGTCTCCATTACCGTACGTTCACACCGAAAGCGGCGAGAGCGTCCAAGGTCGCTCTGGCCGCCCTGGCGACAACGCTGTCTGCCTTCAGCTCCGGCGGCGAGAGCGTCAAAACTCGCTACATTGATCTCGTACTTAAAGGAGCCGTTGCAGCATTATCAGTTACATTCCTGCATAAGACATGTTTTTAGCGTGAAAATGTTGCGCACTTCTTATCAAATTCATATAACAATGGATGATCAAGTTGCATGTGGTGTGGCTTTGCTTTATTTATCCAATATGTGTCCATATGTCTGAAATATCCTGAAGCAGCAGTACTGTTTTGTACTGTCACATCGCGTGAGATTCCCGCTTTTTAAAGATAAATTTATATAACATTAATGAACATCAGTAACTCGCCAGTAACTTATTTAATGTATGTTCCTGTAAGAAAACATTGTAAATAATTGGAAATCCGGCGACCGCAATAATCAAACCCTTGGGAACAACTGTGGTCGGAACCAAAGTTCACAGGTCTGTGTTCCCTGAACTACTATCAAGCGGTGGACGTCTTTATTCTGATTGGTTGCCGCCGAACCGCGTCATAGCTCATTACCATAAAGTTGACTTCATTTCAACTCTCCTCGACGCTCACGCCGGCGAAGACGCACCGCGCTGCTCCTAGCCGCTTATCATCGCCTATCGCCGCCGGCTCTCATTGAAAATGAATGACTTCCGGCTACTTTGACGCTCTCGCCGCTTTCGGTGTGAATGTAAGGTTAAACAGCCCTTGAAAAAATTTCGATTTAAATTTCAGTGTAGGGCGAATAATGTAGCCTTCGACTGTAAATAAACAACAACACAGCTGCACACTCTTCACAACTCTATCTACTCATATGAAAGATCTTCTTGAACACTCGTTTGAAGTTTTCGTTGCAGAGCGGGTAAATGAAGGGATTGAGCGTGGAGTTGATGTACCCCAGCCAGATGGTGAACATGTGGAGGTCGTGATGGACGCAGGTTTCGCACAGAGCCATGACCATGAACGTGATGAAATACGGGATCCAGCAAACCATGAAGACGCCGATGATAAAGCCCAGCTGGCGCGCCGCTTTCCTCTCCTTGCGGATGCGCATGCTGTGAATGCTCTGCTTGGATTGTTCGCAGAGTTTCTGCCATGATTGCTTCGCAGGTAACGCAATACTAGCGTCCAGCGGAGGGCTGTTTTCAGCCCACGGAGACGGCGGCGACGGTGGCGTACACAGAACTGCAGTGTAATTATGGATATCTACAGTCGGCGCACTCTCGCAGATGTTCCCCACAGAATTGGGCACTAACACATTACAGTCGCTAACATTTATAAACGTTTGGGGTTGCGCGGTATTCTCCGACTGCAGAAATGCCAGTGATAATGATGGCCGCCCTTCTGCAACCGTTTCCCCGTCATCGCTTTGAAAGGAAACCTCAGAGTCTGGTACGCTTTTCCTCATGCGTTTGGAAAGATTAAAAATAGCCTTTTTCTTATAACACATCTTCCTCTTTGGCTCAGAGGTCATTTCTTCTGTGTTTTCCCGTGAGTTGTAAGGCTGCTCCAGACTGTATTGATCCAGCAATCCTTCGTTTTGAGAATAGGCGTTCAACGCCAAACTCTCCTTCTCGGAGGCTTTCGTTATTTGTAGCTGCAGTCCATTAGTTAGCGTATCCGTTGCGTCTGTTTTTAATGCAGGACCTGCAAAGTTCTCCCACTCTCGGTAATGATCTCTCACTGCGATGAAGATCTGCGAGTAAAACACCAGCATTAGGAATGAAGGGATGTAGAAGTTAAGTATAGCGGTTAGCACTTTGAACCACGTCACAAAGCGAAAATCAGTATCGCATTGATTTTCCAACTCCGTCTTCTTATCGACGCTAGCAAACATTCGCCAACCCAATATAGGAATAGTCCAGGTCATAGACAGGAGCCATGCACTGCAGATCAACAGCGTCGCTCGCCCTCGTGTGCGGTATTTCAGATACTGTAACGGATGTCGAACAGAGCGATATCTATCCAAGCAAAGAATGAACAAGCTGAAAATCGAAGCCGTGCTCGCCACATAGTCCATCACCAACCAGAACTGGCAGACAACGTGCCCCAGCTTCCACTGGTCCTCCAGAAGATACACCAAATTGAGCGGCATCACGGTCGCACCAACAATGAGATCCGCTATTGAGAGGCTGACGATGTACAAATTCCCGACGGTATGCAGCGTCCGCTCCTTTCTGACGGCGAATAACACCAGCAGGTTCATGATGACGGTGAGGAGAGACAACATCCCCAGGAAAATGCCCAGCACTGCGTTGTTGATGTGATGGTGGAGTGGTGCGGACGGGATCAGGAGAGTCGTGTTGTCGATTCTCTTGAACTGGCTGTTGGCAGTGGTGAGTGTTGTAGTCGACTCCATTGGGCGCTCCAATGTGTCACATGATGTCAAAGTTGTAAGAAAGCACATAGTCGCGATGGGTTTTATAACTCATATCCGGATGATGGCGCTTCTGAAAGAGAAGACCAAAGACAAGGTGTGACTGCAGTGGCGCCCCCAGAACATTTTCTTAGGGGTGGCCAAGTAAGGCCACAAGAAATCTTGGGGTGGCACACAAAAAATTATGAATTGTGTATATATTGTGAATAAGGAGTAATGTTATATTTTTGTTTTTGGTAAAATAAATAATGAAGTTTTAATGAATTCCAATAATTACTCTTGAAATATTGTAATTTATTCCGCAAGTACAAGTGCAAACCAAATAAAAATCAATATTTAGTCTAAAACCTCTTTCAGGTAATTTCTTGTACAACATACAACATATGCCATGTCTAACATTAATGAATTATGAATAATGAATATGATTAATGAATGAATTAATAAACCAAACAAAACCCAACAAAATTTTGAAAAGCAGATTTCAAAATGCATCTAGTTATTCATTTTGGATTTGTGGTTTTCAATCAGATGAAACACAACTTTCTCATTTCAAAAATAATAATCTCTTAATAAAAAGTGTGCAATCTCAGTGAATCAGCATCGTCAGTGGCGCTGATCAATCCACAATAATTTAGTGGCTGCATTTTATTTATTCTTTTATTTATTGAAGTATTGTGAATTTAAGTAAATACATTTAAATTAATAATATCAGCAACTATCATATTGGGGTAGCCACAGGGGTGGCCAGAGTTTGCACAAGGGTGGCCGTGGCCACCCCTTGGGGGCGCCCCTGTGTGACTGTGGTGATTCTACAGTTGCTATGGTGACACGACATCTATAGTGATTGATCTGTTGTGGTGATTCCACAGTTGCTATGGTAACACGACAACTATAGAGATTGATCTGTTGTGGCGATTCTACAGTTGCTATGGTAACACGACAACTATAGAGATTGATCTGTTGTGGCGATTCTACAGTTGCTATGGTAACACGACAACTATAGTGATTGATCTGTTGTGGTGATTCTACTGTTGCTATGGTAACACCACAACTGCAGTAATCAATCTATTGCGGTGATTCTACAGTTGCTATGGTGACACAACAACTGCAGTAATTAATCTGTTGCGGTGATTCTACAGTTGCTATGGTAACATGGCAACTATAGTGATTGATCTGTTGTGATGATTCTACAGGTGCTATGGTAACACAACAACCACAGGAAATAATCTGTTGTGGTGATTCTGCAGTTGCTATGTTAACAAATTTACTATCGTAATATAAACAAATGACCCAGTACTCTAGTTTTCTACAACTACACGGTATGTTATGCTACAATACACCATAGTTTACTGTAGTAAAACTGAAGTATACGATAGTATAAGTACGCATTAGTATGATAAACGTTTTATTCGCTGAGAAATAAATGTGCGTAAGCTACTATGGAAACATATCGAATTAAAAATAAGTCATGTGATTTAGTTTGAACAGATCATGTGTCGATAAAAATATGCGTGATAGGTTGGAATTAGAGCGTCACGGTGGCGCAGTGGGTAGCACGATTGCCTCACAGCAAGAAGGTCGCTGATTCGAGCCTCGGCTGGGTCAGTTGTTGTTTCTGTGTGGAGTTTGCATGTTCTCCCCGGGTTGGTGTGTGTTTCCTCTGGGTGCTCCGGTTTCCAAACACATGCGCTATAGGGGAATTGGGTAAGCTGAACTGTCCGTAGTGTGTGTGTGTGTGTGTGTGTGTGTGTGTGTGTGTGAATATGAGTGTATGGATGTTGCAGCTGTAAGGGCATCCGCTCCGTAAATCATATGCTGGATAAGTTGGTGGTTCATTCCGCTGTGGCACTCCCTGATTAACAAAAGGACTAAGCTGAAAATAAAATAAATAAATGTCTGAATAAATATAATACATTAGGAAATATTGTGAAAAACATGAAATTATTTTTAAAATAATTTAGATTTTAAAGAAGGATGAATAATTTTGGCTTCAACTCTACATTAGAAACATTAGAAATATGGACAAGAAGATAAAACCTAAACTATTTTTTTGAATGAGTTCATCCACACATCTGAAAAGTCTCTCCGACAGCACAGACGCAGGCAGCTTCATTACGCAGCAGGCTTGAGCTGAAGCCATGGATGTTCAGAAGATATGTGAGGCAAACATTGTCTTGTTGCTAAGAGAGATTTTTTCGATCTGAGCTTGGCCATAAATAAACCCCAGACCTCATCAAACCCCTCAGTGTGTGTGTCGTCTGCTTCTGTCTGGAGTTACAGCTGTCAATCACGCTGTGATTACACAACTAATCTGTCTTTACACATATTCATTGAGCTTCATCAATCAACTTTCAGGTTTGCATTCGGGATGTTTTTGGAGTTACACCTGTCAACCATGCTGTGCGTAAAATACTTCAGAGTAAACATGCACAAATATTCCGCCTCTTTAAGTTTTAGTTAAGCTTTATTTTTAATGCAAAAGTTTTGGATTCAACCATAGTAACATGATTTAGATGCATTGCTTATGGAATAAACACATTTTATTTTATTATTATTAATTAATGTATATTTTATCAATAATAAACACATCTATATATTCTTATTAATATTTTATTTCATTTTATTATATATTTTTGTATTTATTTATTCATTTTTTTATTTTATATAGTATATAATCTTTAGCTAAAATGTAACATTTATTTAAGTTTGTCCATATTTTACTGAAATATATGTAATAACTCAGGTTTTTTAAAAGTGTAACATTATAATAATGGTCTCAAAATGAAGTAAAATGCATATCGTCTAATATTAGCTCATGCTGTATTTAATTTAATCCTTTATTTTAACAGGACAACCTCTTTTTCAAGAGTGTCCTGGATGAACAAAGCAAAAAAAAACAATGTAAAATACATTTAAAATTAATACAGGTTATAATTATACCACCAAAGCATACCCAGGCTCCAATAAAACATAATAAACGCGTATCATATAAAAATCATGTAGGATTATACCATATTTAAGATGAATATACTACAGCTCATTGAGCAAGTAGACCTAAGCACTGGTTTAGCAAATGTAAATCATGCAACAGAGATTTATGTTAATCAATTCAAGCTAATCAAGTTAATCTCCATCATTAATTAAGCTTTACTCATTTCTAAATCCTGAACAGATCATTAGACTGAAACATGAAATCGGATAAAATATGGACTAATCCAAATGATGGCTTGAATTTGGTCCTGGAAAATACATTAAAAAGTAACCCAGCAGTTTGCATTGTCCGTATTTTAACTAAAATTGCATTGAAATACCCCAGCATCTTTTAGAGACTGTGCTGATTAATCACGACATGCTTCATATAGAGTTCAGTTAAATAAATGGCATTTAATGTCACCACAAAACAGAGTTATTCTACTTCAGCATCGCACATGAAGAATATGAACATCATGTCTGCTTCAGCTTTCTGTAAACACGCACAGAATGACCCAGCAGAAGCGCACACATATGCACCAAATATTTATGTTTTCCAGTAAACTTGAGAGTCAAAGGTTTACAGCGTTGCGCTCAGTTTGTGTTGTATATTCCCCAAAACAGGATTGCGATGCTTGCTCAACAAGTTATACACGGAGAAAAGCGCAGCTGGAGAGGAGAATTTCACCTGGATGTCGCGATAAACTATCATATGCGTTAAATCACCTCAGTGCGCAACGCGGAAAACTATTTTGTGCGTAAAATATGCGTAAAACCACCTCTATGCGCATCTGAAAAACTAAAATGTGTGTATTTTGTGCGTAAAAATCACCCCAGTGCGCATCGGAAAAACTAAAATGTGTGTGATTTGTGCGTAAAATTCACCTCAGTGCGCATCGCTGTCAAGTAATATGTGCGTAAAATATGCGTAGATCCACCTCAGTGCGCCTCGCGGTAAATTAAAATGTGCGTAAAATCACTCCGATGCTCTTCGAGGAACACTTAAACTGCGCAATATGTCATTCTCATCCCAGTAACAGACAAACCGCTATTTGTTCAGAAGATTCCCGAAGTAAAAGCGACGTCTGCTGTCTGCTGGGAAGCGCATCTTCACTCGACACCTGTGGAATGTCCGTCAAAGTCCAATAATCCATTATAAAGTCCGTCCACCGTTCGCATATCATCTCACTCTTTTAACAGATGATTTATTGCATCCTCTGACTGGCATTAATGTGATTAGGTTATCATTATAAGCGCAAATGAGAACTTACCCTTCCGGTCGTGCGCGCGCGCGTGTGTATGTGTGTGTGTGTGTGTGTGTGTGATCTTATCTCCACTGGACTGGACGCAGACTGGCGCTCTTCTGCTCGGAGGAGACTCATCGGTGTCTCAGAAATGTCTCATAGACGCAAACACGCACACACACACGCTCACACACGCGTTGCGCGCGTCTGAGAAACCCATTCTTCAGGTGGTTTTCATGCACAATTAGTTTTTTGTAAGTCCTGTACATTTCTTTCTTTCTTTCTTTCTTTCTTTCTTTCTTTCTTTCTTTCTTTCTTTCTTTCTTTCAAAATAACTATATTAATTTAATCTGTTGTGGTAGTTATATTAGTGGTGATTGAACAGTATTAACAAATAACCCAATAAAACAAATGACTAATTTTGCTGCTTTACCAAAAAATACAACAAATTAAATATCACATAATACCAATATAAAATCGATACTATGGCCAATAAAAACATACAAAATAAATAAAGTTATTAATAAAAAAATAGGAAAAGTAATATGTATTAACACCAAGTTTAAACTCTTTAAAATAAATACATAAAAAAAAAATTCAAATATATTTTGTTCACACAAACAAGCATTAAAAGCAATACAAGTGTTGCAGCTGGTGTGTTTTTAGTATAATATTCAGTCATTCTCTTTTTGGCTTAGGCAACATTATAACAACATTTAGAGTATTTAATCTGTTGTGGCGATTGTACTGTTGCTATGGAAACACAACATCTATAGTATTAAATCTGTTGTAGTGATTCTACAGTTGCTACGGTAACACAACATTCATAGTATTTAATGTGCTGTGGTGATTTTACAGTTGCCATGGTAACATAACAACTGTAGAAATTGATCTGATGTGACGATTACACAGTTGCTATCGTAAGACAACATCTATAGTATTTAATCAGTTGTGGCAATTCTACAGTTGCTACAGTAACAACATCTACAGTATTTAATCTGTTGTGGCGATTGTACTGTTGCTTTGGTAACACAACAACTATAGTAATTCATCTGTTTTGGTGATTCTACAGTTGCTATGGTAACACAACATCTATATTATTGTATCTGTTTTGGTGATTCTACAGTTGCTATGGTAACACGACAACTATAGTGATTGATCTGTTGCGGCGATTCTACTGTTGCTATGGTAACACAACAACTATAGTAATTCATCTGTTTTGGTGATTCTACAGTTGCTATGGTAACACAACATCAATATTATTGTATCTGTTTTGGTGATTCTACAGTTGTTATGGTAGCATAACAACTATAGTAATATAAATGACCCAAAACTGTACTTTTCTACAATACAGTATGTTATACTACAATACAACACAGTTTACTGTAGTAAAACTAAAGTATACTACAGACTTTATTACAGTTCAGTTAATAGTACAGTATGCTGGATCATTCATTATCAGACAGCTGTAAATATTATAATATATAATATACAGTATTATAATATAATAATAATGTAATATATACAGTATTAGACACATACTATAGTAGGGTTAAAAAAACATTATTATATTTACTTTAAGTTACCATTGTACTTTTTTAAGTTCAGTTTGGTTGTATTTAATCCTTACAAAAACCAACATAAATTGGTAAATTTTATCACGTAATATCATCACTTTAAGATGAATGTGTAACCTGTTCATTTGACCATGATGAATGATTATATTCACATAATACATGCATTGTATTTACAATAAGTTTCTATAAGCGCATCTAAAATGTGTCTGTCTTATGATCATAAATGGTAATTGTTCTACTAAATATTATCATCGGGGGATCGAAATTCCAGAGGTTTTCTGATTGATTGATTGATTGATTGATTGATTTCAATAAAATATAAATCAGGATTCACTATTTGGCTTCCGACACTCTTCAAAACAGCATCCCTTCAGTTCACTCTGTGCTTCAATTCCCTCCTTCAAGTGGACTTTACTAGTGGACAAATGCAAAGAATAGTAAATGAGAGGGTAGAGGGCAATTTTGGATACAGCCAGTGAGGATAAATTGGGAAAACCCACTTCCTCATTAACGGACCGTTCTGTTGCTTAGCTACATCCCTTGTCAATCATCTTGGCACCTCATCCACATTTCCTTCATATTTAATTTCCCATCATATTGGAGAAAGAGCAGCAGCAGCAGCAGCAGGTTAATCTGCCATTGGTGAGTCTTTCATGCAGAGAATCCTCCTCAGGTGTTTGCATAATCATGTATTCAGATGATAATGACCAAACACATCTTTACAAAAGCCCACATTGTTGTTTTAGATGAAATGTGGAAATAAAGTTTTCATTAGTTTAGATAATAATTAACAATCATTCAAATCTCTTTGCCTCTCCACTCAAATGTCAGTCTTGTGCATTCGAAAAGGAAATACCAGGGTATCCAAGAATTGTCTGCCTTAATATAATGTAAATGATGTCCCTTAATGAAATGTCCACATTGTTTTATACATATTTTAGGTTTTTGGGGGTCACCATAAATTTCAATCATTTCAAAACGTTGCACCACCACTGACTGTCTGTTTCTATTGCCAATGTGACACAACTGAAAAACTGATCCGATGCCACATTATGGGGCAAACAAAGCCCCTCCCTTTCATTATCAGCGTTTCCCCTCTACCATCAGCTCTGCTCCTTTACCAGTAGCTCCTCCCCATCCCAATAAAACAAATGACTCATTTTGCTGCTTTACCAAAAATTACAGCAAAATTAAATATCACAATACCCATATGAAATCGATACTATGGCCAATAAAAACACACAAAATAAATAAAGTTAATAATAAAAAACAGGAAAAGTAATATGTATTAACACCAAGCTTAAACTCTTTAAAATAAATACAAAAAAAAATGATCAAATATATTTTGTTTCCTTTCATCATAAGCTCCTCACCTTCACCAGTAGCCCTCTCTCTCGTCAGGAGCTCCCCTTCAGCAACAGCCCCTCCAATTTATGATCAGCTCCTCCCCTTCATCAGTAGCCCCTCTGCTTTATTCTCAGCATTTCTCCTTCACCAGTAGCTCCTCCCCTACATCTACAGCCCCTCCTGTTTATGATCGGCTCCTCCCCTTCATCAATAGCCCCTCCCTTTATTAATCAGCTCTTCCCCTTCACCAGTAGCTTCTCCACTTCATTAGCAGCCCCTCCCATCATCATCAGCTCCTCCTCTTCTCTAGTAGTCCCTAATCTTAACCAGTAGCTCTTCCCTTTCACTTTCAGCCCCTCCCATCATCATCAGCTCCACCCTTCACTAACAGCCCCTCCCCTTCTCTAGCAGCCCCTACTGTTCACCAGTAGCTCCTCCCCTTCACCTGCAGCCCCTCCCATCATCATCAGCTCCTCCCCTTCACCAGCAGCCCCTCCCCTTCTCCAGCAGGCCCTACGCTTCACCAGTAGCTACTCCCTTTCACCTGCAGCCCCTCCCATCATCATCAGCTCCTCCCCTTCACTAGCAGCCCCTCCCTTCTCTAGCAGCCCCTACTGTTCAGCAGTAGCTTCTCCCTTTCACCTGCAGCCCCTCCCATCATCATCAGCCCCTCCCCTTCACTTGCAGCCCCGCCCCATCATCATCAGCTCCTCCCCTTCACTTGCAGCCCCTCCCCATCATCATCAGCCCCTCCTCTTCACTTGCAGCCCCGCCCCATCATCATCAGCTCCTCCCCTTCACTTGCAGCCCCTCCCCATCATCATCAGCCCCTCCCCTTCACTTGCAGTCCCGCCCCATCATCATCAGCTCCTCCCCTTCACTTGCAGCCCCTCCCCATCATCATCAGCTCCTTCCCTTCACTAGCAGCCCCTCCCCATCATCATCAGCCCCTCCCCTTCACTAGCAGCCCCTCCCCATCATCATCAGCCCCTCCCCTTCACTTGCAGCCCCTCCCCATCATCATCATCAGCCCCTCCCCTTCACTTGCAGCCCCGCCCCATCATCATCAGCTCCTCCCCTTCACTTGCAGCCCCTCCCCATCATCATCAGCTCCTTCCCTTCACTAGCAGCCCCGCCCCATCATAATCAGCTCCTCCCCTTCACTAGCAGCCCCTCCCCATTATAATCAGCTCCTCCCCTTCACATGCAGCCCCTCCCCATCCTCATCAGCTCCTCCCCTTTACTAGCAGCTTTTTCTAACATCTTTTTGCTCTCAAAGAAAGGAAAATACTGTAATTTTATTTGAGGTATACCTAGTTCATCCATGAAAAGAAAGTTCTGTCATCGTTTACTAGCCCTTTACTTGTTCCAAAGCTTTAAAAGTTTCTTTCCTTTGTTACATACAAAAGAAGATAGTTTGATAAATGTTGTAAAACCTGTCATTATTAACTACAATAATATATATATATATATATATATATATATATATATATATATATATATATATATATATATATATATATATATATTTATTTTTTTATTTATTAATTTTTTTTGTTAATAGTTGTATCTTTAATATGTCTTCAACAGAAGAAAGAAAGTCATAAAGATAAGGTTTGTTATCACTTGAGGATCTGTAAATAGTGTGTAGATTTTCAGTTTTGGGTGAGCTGTCTCTTTAAGTGTTCTATTATAGGTGATGTGATATACAGGGTCTGTCAGAGATCTGTGCCGTTTAGCCCCTGCCGAAGCTCAGGGTTTTTCTTAAATGACGGACCGTATTCAGCGTAAATCACTATGTCCAGCTCCTGGCCATTAATTTGTCATTGGAGCAGCAGCATTGAGTCTAATAAACGGGATGTGTGCTCTGAATAGAAATGTCTCATCTGTCGAGGATACTTGTGTCTTGATTGTACAACCTTCACCCAGAGACGGGGCACACTAAATACCTCTTCTGCGGGTTAAGAAAATAGAGCCTGTAGTACAAGCCAATATAACAAATGACACTTCAATCTCCCTGTGTGTGTGTGTGTGTGTGTATTGGAGAGCAGAAGCCTGAAAGACAAAGAACCCACTTTAATAAGAGGTTTAAACCCAGTTGTGTGTCAGCAGTGTGTGAATATCTCCAGCCTCTAATGATGAACATGAATGAATTGAGTTTCTTCTAATCAGACTTGATGAATGAAACACTTTGATTGACATTCTCCCATTGCAAGTTTCATCAGAGCGGGAAAGCCCCGCCCACTAGTGCCCATCTCTCATTAGCATAAACAGCAGCCCTGAGTGAGAAGCAGTCTGTCAGCATAGCAAGATAATGTCAGCATAGACTAAGAAGATTATAGATGGGCAGAAAATTACAGTATTGAGTTATTTGTTTACTAAAGTCGTTGTGTCACCATAGCGACTGTAGAATCACATCAACACATCAGTTACTGTAATTGTTGTGTTACCATAGCAACTGTAGAATCACCACTGCAAATTAACTACTGTAGTTGTTGTGTTACCATAGCAACTGTAGAATCACCACAGCAGATTAAACTACTGTAGTTGTTGTGTTACCATAGCGACTGTAGAATCACCACAGCAGATTAACTAGTTGTTGTGTTACCATAGCAACTGTAGAATCACCACAGCAGATTAAACTACTGTAGTTGTTGTGTTACCACAGCAACTGTAGAATCACCACAGCAGATTAAACTACTGTAGTTGTTGTGTTACCATAGCGACTGTAGAATCACCACAGCAGATTAACTACTGTAGTTGTTGTGTTACCATAGCGACTGTAGAATCACCACAGCAGATTAAACTACTGTAGTTGTTGTGTTACCATAGCGACTGTAGAATCACCACAGCAGATTAACTACTGTAGTTGTTGTGTTACCATAGCGACTGTAGAATCACCACAGCAGATTAAACTACTGTAGTTGTTGTGTTACCATAGCGACTGTAGAATCACCACAGCAGATTAACTACTGTAGTTGTTGTGTTACCATAGCGACTGTAGAATCACCACAGCAGATTAAACTACTGTAGTTGTTGTGTTACCATAGCGACTGTAGAATCACCACAGCAGATTAACTACTGTAGTTGTTGTGTTGCCATAGCGACTGTAGAATCACCACAACAGATTAATTACTGTAGTTGTTGTGTTACCATAGCAACTGTAGAATCACCACAGCAGATTAACTACTGTAGTTGTTGTGTTACCATAGCAACTGTAGAATCACCACAACAGATTAACTCAAGTACTTTCCTGTAGTATGGTTCAAAATAATACAGTATTTACTATAAATGACCATATTATTTTTTAATGAGGGCTGTTTTCTTAATTGGAAGGCACCACATGTTACTATACTAATAGACTCTGTTTGGATTCTGATTGGTTTAAACAGTATTTCTGGAGTGATTATATTAAATCACGCAGCACCAGAACCTTTGACGACTTTCTATGAAGCTTATGCTCATAATGAACTATAGCTTTGTTTATAATTATATATATATATATATAGTCAAGCATACCAATACTATATATATATATATACACACAAAGACATTGTAATGCATGGGCGTGACGGTGGTGCAGTGGGTAGCACAATCCCCCCACAGCAAGAAGGTCACTGGTTGGGAGTCAGTTGGTGGAGTCCCGGCTGGGTCAGTTGGTGTTTCTGTGTGGAGTTTGCATGTTCTCCCTGTGTTGGAATGGGTTTCCTCCGGGTGCTCCGGTTTCCCCCACAGTCCAAACACATCCACTATAGGGAAGTTGATCGACTAAACCGGCTTGTTTCTTCTTGCTACACGTGACAAACAATTAAAACAGTTACGTTTTTTGTACAAATATCTTCAATTGCTCACTTGTGCAGTTGAATATATGTTCCTCTGGCAGATCCACGCCATGAGTCCAAAATCTGTCCTGTAATTGGCAATTATTTTTAACAGCAGTGGTCTAAGCCAGAATACATGAAGTTAAACTTGCAAAGTAGATATAGAAGCATATATTGAGAAATATGCATTTTGGATTCAAAATGTACACATGGCAAACAAACAAACAAACAAACAAACAAACAAACAAACAAACAAACAAACAAACAAACAAAAAGTTGAATCAAATTAATCTTATGAGTCGTTTTAAATTAAATGACATATTAAGCAGCTTGTATGACTTTAAAAACATCAGCTAAACACAAATAACATTTCATAATTTATGTTTTATGTATAAATTTAATCATTCATGTTTTAGATTAACATAAAAACACACTGTCATGTTATAATTGTATAAAGTGCGCATGAAAACATCTTGATGAAAATGAAATGACATACTCGAGCACTTTTTGTGCAGACACTGTGCAGATTTCCCACAGGTAATGAGACCTTTTCCCACCAGGAGGCTTCTTCTTATACTGTTAATAGGAAACTGCATGAATAAAATAAAATGAAATAATCACACGACTCGGTGTGTAACCTGAGCGCTATTCATAAAGCAACTTCTCTGAAAATGCATGTCTATTTAAAAGTCAGTTTTATAAGGGGTTTAAGCCCAGTCATGTCAGCAGTGTGTGAATATCTCCAGCCTCTAATGGTCAATATGAATGATTTGTATTTGTATTTATTTGAAGTGTTTATTAATTCTTCTTGGAGTAGAATCAATGTAGTTTTGTGTCTGCTGTGATGTGATTGTTCCCCAGAGGACGTCTTTATGAAGACATTATTATTTGGGAAAATGTAAAACTGCTGGAGCTTCACATGAGGAAATAGAGGGAAAAGTAGACAGCGCCCTCTAGTGGATTTGTCATCTAAAACAAACAACAAAATGTACCCTAAATAGTGTATTTCATTATCACAGAGTAGACAGCGCCCTCTAGTGGATTTGTTATCTGAAACATACAACAAAAGGTACACTAAATAGTGTATTTCATTATCACAAAGTGTAGACAGCGCCCTCTAGTGGATTTGTCATCAGAAACATACAACAATATGCACCCTAAATAGTGTATTTCATTATCACAGTGTAGACAGCGCCCTCTAGTGGATTTGTCATCAGAAACATACAACAATATGCACCCTAAATAGTGTATTTCATTATCGCAAAATGTAGACAGCGCTTTCTAGTGGATTTGTCATCTTAAACGCAGAACAAAACGTACCCTAAATAGTGTATTTCGTTATCACAAAGTGTCGGCAGTACTCTCTTGTGGATTTGTCATCTAAATCGTACAACAAAATGTAACCTAAATAGTGTATTTCATTATTGCAAAATTTAGACAGCACCCTCTAGTGGATTTGTCGTAAGAATGTATAACAAACCATATATAGTGAATTTCATATTTGCAAATAAATGTAGACAGCACCCTCTAGTGGATTTGTCATCGGAACATCGGAACAACATGCACCCTAATTAGTGTATTTCATTATCGCAAAATGTAGACAGTGCCCTCTAGTGGATTTGTCATCCAAAACAAACATTAAAATGTACCCTGAATAGTGTAATTAATTATTACAAAGTGCACAAATTTAAATTTAAAGCGACAGTCACCAAAACGCCACAATTTGGATCAAAGCGTAGTAAGGTCAGTTGATGTGGCATGTACTTAAGGCCATTTCATACTTACTTAATTTACTTACTTACATACTTAAATTCTACAAGATAATGCAGACAGAAAGTAAAACGTTATACCCAGTATGTGTTATTATAGAATGTCTTGCTGTAATTAAAATGCTTAAGAAAGTGTAGTGTTTATTAATTCTTCTTGGAATAGAATCAATGTAGTTTTGTGTCTGCTGTGATGTGATTGTTCCCCAGAGGACGTCTTTATAAAGACATTATTATTTGGGAAAATGTAAAACTGCTGGAGCTTCACATGAGGAAATAGCAGAAGGATCACACAGGCAGCAGATAAACTCTGTGTTTCCTCAGCCAGTGAAACATCGGGACGTATCCTGCATATTGCGGTGTAATCTTATAGAAATTAATTAAGTTTTGAGCTGAAGGGTAAAGCTCAGTCACGTATTTTCTAGGATAAATAGAAGAATAGGATAAAACGTAATAAAATAATTAAAGTGATAAAAAGGCACTGCATATGAGGACGGGAGCACTATATTATTTCCCAAGGAAAAATAACTGATAATATGACTTGCTCTGTACAACCCCAAACTTTTTTACCCAGAAAAAAAAATAAATAAATAAAATTAAATTAAATAAAATTAAATTAAATTAAAATAAATTTAATTTAATTTAATTTAATTTAATTTAATTTAATTTAATTTAATTTTATTTTATTTTATTTTATTTTATTTTATTTTATTTTATTTTATTTTATTTTATTTTATTTAATAATGAACAAACTTTTTTTGTGTTCACTTAATTTATCTTGTAACCAACATTTGGTTTGACCCACATAAAAACAGCTCGGGCATTATAGTCTACAGATTACATGTAAACTCTTGTAATTTAAAGGGTCCGATTTCACTCCGTAAAATGTAGATGCACCCTCTAGAGAATTTGTCATCTGAAATATCCAAAAAACATAGTCAAAGTAGTGTATTTCAGGTTCACAAAAATGTAGCCAATGCCCTTTAGTGGATTTTTCATCTGAAACCCACTACAAAACGTACCTTAAGCAGTATATTTCATTATCGCAAAATGTAAACAGCGCCCTCTAGAGGATTTGTCTTCTGAAAAGTCCAACAAAACATAACCAAAGTAATGGATATCAAGTTTGCAAAATGTAAACAGTGCCCTTGTCATCTGAACCTTACAACAAAAATGTACCCTAATTAGTGTACACTCTCAGACATAAAGATACGTGAGCTGTCACTGGTGTTGTACCTTTTCAAAAGGTACACATTAGTACTTAAATGGTCCATATTGGTACCTAAAAGTATATATTAGTACCTAAGCATTTGTAGAGGTACACTTTTGTACTTTTTAGGTACTAATATGTACCCTTGAGGTATTAATATGAACCCTTTAGGTAGATTTATAAGGGTACCACCACAGTGACAGCTCAAGTACCTTTATTTATGTGATTGCATTTCATTATCTTAAAACATACACAGCGCCATCTTGTGGATTTGTCATCTGAAAAGTACAACAAAAAGTACCCTAATAAGTGTATTTCATTATCTCAAAATGTAGACAGCGCCCTCTAGTGGATTTGTCATTGAAAGGTACAACAAAACGTACCCTAATAAATGTGTTTCATTGACTCAAAATGTAGACAGCGCCCTCTAGTGGATTTGTCATTGAAAGGTACAACAAAACGTATCCTAATAAATGTGTTTCATTGACTCAAAATGTAGACAGCGCCCTCTAGTGGATTTGTCATATGGACTGTACATTAAAGCATACTCTAATCAGTGTGTTTCATTATCTCAAATGTAGACAGCGCCCTCTAGTGGATCTATATCTATCATATAGTCTACAAACAACAAAGCAAAGACATCCCAAAAGCAACCCAGGCTTTAATTGTTTGACATTTGACAGGGTTTGCCTTTTTCAAAATTATTTTATTTAATCAACTGATGCCAAATATATCTCACATAAAGTAAGTTCATCATATTAGTTCATAACACAGCGTATTTCAGGTTGTTGCAATGTTGATTTTCAAGGGTGAACAGTATAAATGAAACCCCTCAGGAGTCTACAGATTAATTATATCTTCAGCTGTAAGGTGCATTGGGAAACATACAAGATCATTAATGGAGTCCGCATGTCATCATGAGAAAACTTTCAACTACATTTGATGATTTCTTCAGACAGACATCTGGAGAAAAAGAGGAAGACTCCTGCATTTATTTGTGCATCAAATCGTGCATTCACTTGAGTATTTGTGGAGGAAACAAAAAACTACTTGTGCATTCTTCCGGTGCATTTGTGAACTGATTGTGTGTGTGTGTGTGTGTGTTTGTTTGTTGTGCGCTTTTGTGGATTAATGTGAGCATGTGTGAATCTGTTGCTCATATTTTTGGATTCCTGTGCATGTGCTGGAGATCATAATGTTGTTTTCACTCAACTGTAAGCAGAAGCTTTCTATCTGTGTCATTTTCAGATTTTAACATGAAAACTTCAATCATTTCTCATATAGTCACACACACACACTTTTAAATGCTATCACACCGGGCATGATAACCATAAAAATAACAACTGAAAATTGCTTTAAATGTAAAAGAGCAGATCGACACAACTTATGCTGTTAATATATCAGCCATACTTTATGAATAAAGGCACAGCAATAAAGGCACACTGCATCTCATCAGCTAAAACTGATGATTTCTCTGGACTGGAGCCTCCTTAAAAGCATTTGAAATATTATAAGTACATAGATCAGCAACATATTTAACACTGGTCTTTTGATTTTGTGGCATTTTGATGAAAGCGTCTTACATATTGTGCCTTTATTTTGTAGGTGACGCTTATAGATGTCAGTGTAAGTCATGGAGACCCTAAGCACAGAAAGGCCGTCTTTACTGGGAATATACTCAACATTAAAAAGCTGAAATGTGCATTTCTGAAGCAGAGCTTTGTCCTCAGATGTGCTAACCAGCCTTCTTCAACTTTTCCTCAATGCTGCCTGTTTCAGATGGGAAAAAAACTATAAACCCAGAGCTGGAAATATGAGAAGGAAATCCCTTTTATCATAAACCTATGAAAGTTCTGCCTGCAAATGAAGGTTTTACTCTTTATTTTTGCTTAAAAAGCTCTAAAACTGTATTTGAACAAAGAGCTTAGACTGACCAAGAGGCGACACTCAATAGAGCGTTCCATTGCAACAGCAGCGCCCAGCAACAGCCCTGGATTCCACTATTTTGGAGTGAACTGCTTTGAGTGCCCATATAAAAGAGCTATATAAATGTAAGGAATTAATATTATATATATATATATATATATGTATGTATTTATACATATTATATATATATATATATATATATATATATATATATATATATATATATATATATATATATATATATATATATATATATATATATATATATATATATACAGTTGAAGTCACAATTATTAGCCCCCCTGAATTATTAGCGCCCCTGTTTATTTTTTTCACCAATTTCTGTTTAATGGAGGGAAGATTGTTTCAGCATATTTCTAAGCATAATAGTTTTAAAAACTTATTTCTAATAACGGATTTATTTTATCTTTGTCATGATGACAGTAAATAATATTTTACTTGATATTTTTCAAGACACTTCTATACAGCTTAAAGTGACATTTAAAGGCTTAACTAGGTTAATAAGGGTAACTAGGCAGGTTAGGGTAATTAGGCAAGTTATTGTATAACGATGGTTTGTTCTGTAGATTATCAAAAAAAAAATTGCTTAAAGGGACTAATAATTTTGTCCCAAAAATGTTCTTTAGCCGAAGTTAGTTTTAGCCGAAATAAAACAAATAAGACTTTCTCCAGAAGAAAAAATATTATCAGACACACTGTGAAAATTTCCTTGCTCTGTTAAAAATAATTTGGCAAATATTTAAAAAAATCAAATCAAATCAAAAGGGGGCTAATAATTCTGACTTCAACTGTATATATTATATACATATTATATATGTTTTTTTTACATCCAATTCTTTAGTAATCTACATTTTACAAGATTTTTCCTCCACCTAAGTTAGCTCAGGGTGAAGGCCAGGTCATGTCAATGCGACCTGTGAAGCACAATAGGTGAAGTCAGAGAATTTTAAAGAAGAAAAGAGTGCTTTTGACACCCTTTGAGTAACAAAAAAAGCACAGCAGCACTTTGCAAATGCCAGCTCTTCCAGAACATCCAGTACAAACCCAAAGACATGCATATTACACATCCACAATGTCAGACTACAGCAAATACTGCCAGTGCTTTGTCCTTACACATGTGCTTTATTAATTAGAGCAAGACTTCAGTTTAAAGGGGAGCTATTATTCACACATCACTTTATAAGAGGGTTAAACACAGTCAGCAGTGTGTGAATATCTCCAGCCTCTTATGATAACATGAATCAATTGTGTTTGTTCATAATCAGACTTGATGAACGCAGTCTGCAGAAACACTGTGATTGACATTCTCCTTTTGTACGTGTCATCAGAGGGGGAAAGCCCCGCCCACTAGT
The DNA here is from genome assembly GCF_052040795.2 of Danio rerio. Classification (NCBI taxonomy): domain Eukaryota; kingdom Metazoa; phylum Chordata; class Actinopteri; order Cypriniformes; family Danionidae; genus Danio; species Danio rerio. The sequence continues at coordinate 982,760 of NC_141031.1, forward strand.
GCCCATCTCTCCATCTCATTAGCATAAACACGCAGCCCTGAGTGAGAAGCAGCCGTCTGTCCATCAGCCATTAGAGTGTTTGAGCTGCTGAAGATAATGTAAGCATAGACTAAGAGGATTATAGATGTGGAGTTCTAGATGAAGCACAGATGAAATTGAAATCTTAATATAAATAAACATGTTTTCAAATGCACACACACACACACACACACACACACACACACACACACACACACACACACACACACACACACACAATGCAAAACAAGCTTTAATTGCAATTAATTTTTGCAAAGTACTACTTAATATTAATTCTCTCTTCTTAGTTCAAGTTGTTTAGCCAAATAAATGTAATTATTTATATAATGCAGAATATAATTTCTTTTGCACTATAACCAATTGTGCTTTGCTTCAATGTTTTATCTTTCTAATATAAAAAATTAGACAAGATTAAGTTTCCTGATGAATGAACCAATGAGTGAATCATGCAGGAAATGAAGCACAGTATGAACTGATGAGGAGCTTCATGCACTCACGCTGCTGCGCTCCTAATTAAATGGACAATAATTGAGAAATTCAGGCTAAAATGGGATCCGGTGACGTGTGCGTTCCAATCTTATTTCCTAATATATTTTACCACGTCATTGGCTGGCATGATTGCACATGAGCCAGTCAGAGCGGAGCGTGATGACAATGGGAAAGTGCAGATGGTGAAGCACTATTCATTGTTTGTGTTTGGTCAAGTGTGACAATAAGCATTTCTTCAGCAGAAGCCCGAATTTACTCATTTCTGCACAATATGGTTCAGCCGATTTGCTGACAGAGTACTGTTTGTCATTTCCTTCTCTCATTGATCACATTAAAAATGTAGATGTGTGTGTGTTATGACAGTAAAAGACAACTATTAAACTGATTGATTATTTAATTGATAAACTAGTGATTTACTACCTGCTTATTATTAAAATTTTTGCTTTTTATTAGTACTTATAAAGCACATATTCTGCATGATTTTATTCTACATAACTAAAACAACCCAATACCTAAACTCTATAACTACACTGATAGCTAATAATAGGCAGGGAAGTAAGACTTTATTGGGCTAAAAGACTAAGTTAATGGATTGTTAGTTGTTAACAAATAAATAAAAATAAATACATAAACTATAGCGATGATAATAATAATAATAATAATAATAATAATAATAATAATAATAATAAAATCTTAGCCTAAACATAACACAACCTGAGCAAAACTGGAACATAACCAGAACATTACCTGAACATGAACATGGCATAACTTGAGCATAAACTGAACATAACCCTAACAAAACCTGATCATAACCAGAACATAACCTGAGCAAAACCAGAATGAAACCTGAGCATAACCAGAAAACATGATGAACATAACTTAAAAATAACCAAAACATAACATGACCATAACCTGAACATAATATGAACATAACCTGAACAAAACCAAAATAAAACCTGAACAAAACCAAAATAAAACCTAAACAAAACCAAGATGAAATCTGAGCATAACCAGAACATAACCTGAAAATAACTTAAACATAACTTTAATAAACCCAGAACATAACCTAAACATAACAAACATAACCAGAACACAACCTGAACATAATCAGAGCATGACCAGAAAATCACCAGAACATAACCTGAACAAAACTGAAACATAAAATGAACAAAACCTGAGCATAACCTAAACATAACCTGAACAAAACTTAAACCTAACCTGAACATAACCTGAGCATAACATAAACATAACCCAAACAACACCTAAATAAAACCTGAATAAAACCAGAACAAAATCTGAGCATAACCTAAAAAGAACTGAAACATAACTTGATAATAACCACAACATAACTGTAACATGAATTAAACAAAACCATAATATAACCTGAACATAGCTTGAACATAAAATGAACAAAACCTAAGCATAATCTTAATAGTACCTGAACATAACCCGGACAAAACCTGAACTTAACCTGAACATAACCTGCAGCATAACCTGAACATAACTTGAAAATAACCTGAACATAACCTGAACATAACTTAAAAATAAAATGAACAAAACTTGAGCATAACCTTAACATTACCTAAACAAAACCTTAACTTAACCTGAACATAACCATAACATAACCTAAAAATATCCTGAACATAAACAGAAAATATTTAGAACATAAATCAAACAAAACCTAAATATAACCAGAACACAACCAAAACAAAACATGAATATAACCTGAGCAAAACCTGAGAACTAAAACAGAATGTGAGCATGACCATAACAAAATAAGAGCAAAATCAGAGCATAACCTGAACATAACCAGAACATAACATGAACATAGCCTGAGCATAATATAAACATATCTTAAACATAACCTGAAAATAACTTAAACATAACCCAAATATAACCAGAACAAAAACCTGAATACAACCTAAACAAACCCTGAACTTAACCTAAACATAACATAACAAAACCTGGACATACCATAACTTTAAAATAACTTGAACATAACCAGAAAATATTAAGCATGGAAACTGAACAAAACCTAAATATAACCAGAACATAATCAGAATGTAACATGAACATAATTTGAACAAAACTAGAATATAACCAAAAAATAACATGAATATAACCTGAACATAACTTCAACATAACCTGAACATAACCTAAACAAAAACCAGAACAAAATCGGAGCATAACCAGAATATATCCTGAAAATAACCTGAACATAACTTAAACATAATCAAAACGTAACCTGAACAAAACCTGAACAAAATACGAACTTGACATGAACTTAACCTGAACTTAAACTTAACATAACCTGAACATAACTATAACAAAATTTGAGCATAACCAGAAAATATTCAGAACATAACCTGAACAAAACCTGAACTTAAACCAATATGTTTCAAATAACCCCAAATAATGATCAATTCCTTGAATCGGGCACAATATGTTCCAAACTGCACTTATACATGATTCTGTCAGCAACAAATGTCAAACTCACCCTATATTTTGTGTTTGATTCATGCACATGGATTGACAAAAGTGCTGTTCTGTTCTTGTGTCTCCGGCTGGAGGCAGAGCTTTTGTCTGTCATTCATGAACTGAACAACACTGGGAAAAGAGAAAGAGAAAGAGCTCAATATTCAGCACTGAACTCAATGCTAAACCCACAACTGTTCAAGGTTCTGCTGCAAAAAATGTTACAGATGCAAAATTCTGATGTGGCAGGAAACTAAACACACATTTACAAACGCAACACGCAACATTTGACATTTATGTTAACGTAATAATGCATAATAAAGTGACTTGTTGCTAGGCAACCGTAAACGCTCATCAGCCATTGGAGGCTGTGCTGCAACACGCCTGCATTAAACTAGATATTATTATAAAGCAATAGATGTTCAATGAAACACTTAACTTTAAGGTGAATTTCATGCGATTAACAAAGCATTATCTAACAGTATTAGCTCGAAAACTTTAATTGGCATTACATTATTTTACTTATTTGTCTTTAAGCCAAAGCATTTTAACCATGTAAAATATGGACTGTACTTACATAATCAAAATATTTAATAAATGACAAATAAATAAAGGTACAAACACTGACAATACTTCTAATATAAATGTTTCTAATATAAATTACTTTTTTTTATATAATAATAATAATTATTATTATTAATTTTCCCTCATATATTTAAACTGTTACAATTTTTCTAAAGCATTTTAACTATGTATAAAGTATGGAATATACTTACATCATTAAATTATATACAACATATGAGAAATAAATAACAGAAAAAGGGAACAAAAACAGACAATATCTCTAAAATTAATTATTATGAATTCCCTTTATTAAGTTTAAGTTGTTACAGTTTTGCCAAAGCATTTTAACTTTATATAAAATATGAACTATACTTATATAGTTAAATAATAATAATATAAACTGACAATACCTCTAATATGAGTTATAATATAATAATTATTAATTAAAATTATTATCATTCATAATTATTTCCTAAGCATTTTAAGTATATGTAAAATATGGAATATATGTTACATCTTATTACAAAATATACAATAAATGAGAAATAAATAACAGAAATAAAGAAACAAAAACAGACAATATCTTTAATAATAATATTAATATGAATTCTCTCTCAAGTATGTTGTTACAGTTTTGCCAATGCATTTTAACTATGTATAAAATATAGGCTATACTAATAAACAAAATCATATATAATCATATTATAATAAAATTTAATCAAAATATAAAACAACCAACAAATGAGAAATAAATAACCAAAAATGTCATATAAAAGTACAAAATCTGACAATACCTTTAATATGAATTATTAATAATAATAATATTATTAATAATAATAATAATTATTATTATTATTATTATTCTCCCTTAAGTTTAGGTTGTTATTGTATTTCCAAAGCATTTTACTATGTATAAAATATGGAATATATTTACATCATCTAATAATGAAACATACAATAAATAAGAAATAAATAAAAACTAGAAAAACTAACAAAAATAGAAAACATCTCTAATATGAATTACTAATATTAATGTTCTCTCTTAAGTTTAAGTTGTTAGAGTTTTGCTTAAGCGTTTTAACTATGTGTAAAATATGGAATATACTTATAAAATCGGAATATACAATAAATTAGAAATAAATATAATGCACAGATAAAAATGTACAAAAACTGA
>NC_141031.1:992500-1022500 GCF_052040795.2 Danio rerio
CTGCCATGTGGAGCAGCAGAGCACCACACACACCTCTGAAAGATTGCATTCAAAGGCCACCTATTACAGACACATCACGTTTATAAGAGGGTTAAACACAGGCAGCAGTGTGTGAATATCTCCAGCTTCTAATAGTACAAATGGATTCATTTTTATAATCAGACTTGATGAACGCAGTCTGCAGAAACACTGTGATTGACATTCTCCCTTTGTACGTGTCATCAGAGGGGGAAAGCCCCGCCCACTAGTGCCCATCTCTTCATCTCATTAGCATAAACACGCAGACCTGAGTGAGAAGCAGCCGTCTGTCCATCAGCCATTAGAGTGTTTGAGCTGCTGAAGATAACGTCAGCATAGACTAAGAGGATTAGATTTAGATCAGGAGCGACATAGACTGACAGAAGCATCAAGCACACACTCACACTGAAGCACACATGCACACCTGACCAGCACTGACAACACACACACACACTGCTGTTCTACATCTGTCACTATGCTTATATTGTTTTTAATCCGGACACTAGGTCCATTAGTGCAAAAATCAGACAAAACATTACAAACCACACAATATACACTGAAAACGGAGCAATATTTCAGCAAAGGTGGCTGAAAACGCATCTCAGTAAGCCTAAGGTTTATCAAAAACATTACAATTCTGAGAATTCTCCAATTGCCAGATAGACTTTGGTCCAATCCCAATTCTATTTTTGTACCCCTTCCTCTTGGCCATTGAAAAAAAGTATGGGTGGGGAAGGTCTTCAACATGAACCACTAATTCACCCATGTTGTGGGACTGCTATACAGGAGTTAATATTATGGATTATAGACTGCGAAATTTAGCTTTCTATTCTATTAGCATTTTTTAAAGCACAAACGCGGTTAAAAATCTATTAAAACGTGTTTGTTTGTAGTAAGAATTCTTAATAATGACAACAAATGCTAATTTGTGGATCTTCCAACTTCCGAGAGCATCCTGCCGTTGTGGCTGGTGTTTTCTGGGACATTTTCTTCACCTTTGGTTTTAAGTGTGCTCCTGAAAAATCTTTGTTCGAAGGGGTATTCACTCCTTTCTCTTAGTCCTATGCCTTTAAGCGTAAGAGAATTGGAACACCCTACCCCTTGACGTGAATGCGCAAAACGAGTTGTAGGGGTAAGGGGAAGGGCTAAGGGCTAGGGCCCAAACTTAATTCTATTTTGTACCCCTACCCATCACCCTTCCCCTTGGCCCTTACAACCGAGGGTTAAGGGGAAGGGCTTCAAAATTTACCCCTAAGAAATGGGACAGCCAGGGGCGGACTGGTCATCTGGCAATTCTAACAAATGCCAGAAGGGCCGAACCATTTTTTAAAATGTGGGCCGGTCAGTTTTTTATTTTTATTTTTTATTTTATTATAATTTTTTATATGTGTTTTTACATGCAGCTTTTATCTCGTGCAACATGTGAATATCATGATGACATTGATGATGGTAATAATAGTAATAGTAATAGTAAATGATAAGCATTTGGCCCAATCGGTGATAGTTTCGAGAGGGGTCGACTCAATCAAAGGTTACGCGGACATAATCAAAATCTGGCAAAAACGTCAAACAAACAGTACGTATGGTAATGTGGGCTGGTGTGGCTATAGTGCCAGGGCTGAATTTTTGTCCCAGTCCGTCCCTGGGGACAGCACTACAGTCATGCATTTTAATAGTTTTTGTTGACATTACTATTTAGCTGTTTCCCCATCAGTTATGTACATTAGAGATTTATGTTACATGTAATGTTGATAAACAATGTTTATTTCATGAATTTAATTTTATGCGTGTGGTGTTTAGTAGCTGTGTGAATGACACTGAGCACCTTCTATATATTAATAAACTTTCCTGCTTGTGGTTAAAGTTGATTGTGATGAGCTTTGCTTCATTATGTAACTTCCTCATCACCTCCTGCATATGGGTGTGCTAACATGTTTAGCTGTGTATCAAAACATGTGTAGATGTGGGTAATTTAAATACAGACATATTTATAACTTAATGAAATACGATAGTTTACCGTGAAAATGAGAAATTACTTTTACGGTTTGTACCGTGTTTGTAACGGTACAGTACTGGCAACCACAGCCGCCGTTTTTTTACTGTAAATTTTACGGATTTATTTTTTACAGTGTATGTGAGCTTTTCGTCCATATTAACACCTCAAGGGTACACATTAGTAACTAAAAAGTACAAAAGTGTTCCTTAAAAAATGTTTAGGTACTAATATATAGTTTTGAAGTACCTATATAGACCCCTTTAGTACAAATGTGCGCCTTTTGAAAAGATACTACACCATTGACAGCTTGCGTACCTTTATTTCTCAGAGAGTACATTATATTCAGGGCTTTACATTAACATCCACCAACCCGCCAAATGCGGGTAGATTTCAGCTTTGGCGGGTTAGACAGACAATCCCACTAGCCGCTTTGGCTGGTTGAAAATAATTTTTAAATTGTAGTTTTCCTAAAAGCAGGGTTCGACAATATAAGGATGACCCAAAATGCGTGCAAATGTGATCTTAGAATCGAGAAGTAAAATAATTGTGTTCACGCGAGTAGAAGAAAGCAAGTGAATACCGAATGAGAGGATGATGATCACTCGCGCTAACAGCTGATGTGAAGCGCGCGACTGCTTAAAACGCGTGCATGCGACTGCTTAACGCGTGCGCGCTCCCGAATCGTGAAGCAACCGTGTCTGGAAAAGGTTCTGGAAACGCAACTGTCATCGTTTCTCTTTCAAATAAACAAGACAAATAGTGATGAACATGCATCCACAGTCCTGATGCTTTCAAGAGCTCAAACTGTGTCTTTTTGTAAGCAGCACCGGTTGCTTTCACTTTTAACAGATTATTAAATGGCCTAAAGTTAACCGTGTGCATGTGATCATTCTTTCATTATCACACACTGTTTCACCTGCTTTCATTTGCTGACGGTTTTATTTGCTTTTATTTTTGTTAAAATGGTTTAATTACCTTTTTTTTTTTTTTTTTTTTTTTACAAAATTGCTTTAATGGGAGATGAACTCTCCATTTATTTGCAGTTACTGGTGATCTGAGAGATTTTTATCCAGGACAGATTACTGTGCATATTTTTGATACATGACAATAGTTATTTTTTAAAAGTCAATTGCTTTCCTTTCTTTTATAATAAATGTTTTGTTAAATAAAAAGTATAGTATACAGCTATATTTTGCTTGTTTTGACACATGAAAAAGTTGTGGCTAAGAAATAATTATTGTTTCATGTGGTTATAGAGATAAATTTGGTACATCGTTAATTTTGAGCTCTAAAAAAAGTCATGTGAAATAAAAACTAACTGCAATAACACTGTGAAACCATGACCCATTTGCTCATGCTCATTAAGCAAGCTCATACTCGACACACAAGAAGTGAAATAAATGAGGAGGGATGTGGACATAACACACAATTTAAATCAAGTAATTTTAGCATGTCAACGCCAAATTTATGCATATAAAATATATTTTCCCAACAACAAAATTGTGGCTGGTGAAAATGCAGATTGGCTAGTAACATTGGAAAACTAGTAGCCACAGTGGCCGGTGATTCATTCATTCATTCATTTTCTTGTCGGCTTAGTCCCTTTATTAATTCAGGGTCGCCACAGCAGAATGAACCGCCAACTTATCCAGCAACTTTTTACGCAGCGGATGCCCTTCCAGCCGCAACCCATCTCTGGGAAACATCCACACATACACACACACTCATACACTACGGTCAATTTAGCCTACCCAATTCACCTGTACCGCATGTGTTTGGACTGTGGGGGAAACCGGAGCACCCGGAGGAAACCCACGCGAAGGCAGGGAGAACATGCAAACTCCACACAGAAACACCAACTGAGCCGAGGATCGAACCAGCAACCCAGCGACCTTTTTGCTGTGAGGCGAACGTGCTACCCACTGCGCCACTGCGTCGCCCTGGCCGGTGATTAAAAAAGTTAATGTAAAGCCCTGATTATATTATTTAAGACTACTAAAATGTCAATAAAGGTCACTGTAGAGTTGAATTTTTGACATCAGAAGTGGACAGAGCAGAGATCAACATCCCATAATGCAATTCACCCCCACAAGTAAACACAAAACACAGAAACTGTCCATGCACTGATGTCTATTTACAGTGCTACATGTAGAAGATTCCTCCACGAACACAGATCTTTTCCAATAAAACTCTCCCCTCAGCATGCCGTTTCCAATAATCCAGCTAGCTTCGCTGTCTGTGTCAGGAATAAAAATGAGTCCCGACAGCTGATATGAATAAATCTGTGGTAACGTGCATCGCGTGTCAGAGCTCAAGACGCACTTCCTCTTTATCTTACATAACCGACTGCACATCATTTCACTTCATCTCCGAGCATGAAAATTATAATTCAGCATAACTGCGAGGCAGATTTAAAAGCAATATGGAGCTGTCGCTTTGCGTCGTAATGAGCGAAGACTTTTCGACGTCAATTTCAAACGACTGAACATGCAAAACACAATTAGCCAGCTTTGAAATGTGGCGCGATAATAATAATAGTAAAACTGAATGAATGAATCAGTGTGTTTCTCCCCGGCTGAACCGCGGCTTTAATGAAGCTCAAATGGCTCTATTTTGGATTTGGCAGAGCCTGTGTTTCCGGTTCTGGAGATGTTGCTTGACCTTATGCGTGATAAACAGCGCTAATGATGTTTGGAGAGCTCTTTAGCGGTATTGTAATAATGAGATGTGAGCGTGACTCAGGCCGTCCACACGCTGATGCGCTCCGGGCGAACACAGAAAACAAGCGTGACCCAGGAAAAAATCTGTCTGCTGCAGGACTGAGGCAGTGCTGGTAAAGCAGACTCAACTAAGAGTGCCATTACTTGACAATAAATAAATAAATAAATAAATAAATAAATAAATAAATAAATAAATAAATAAAAAAAATAAAAAAATAAAAAAATAAATGTTCTAGAGCAGCACGGTGGTGCAGTGGGTAGCACAATCACGTCACAGCAAGAAGGTTGCTGGTTCGAGCCCCAACTGAGTCAGTAGCATTTCTGTGTGGAGTTTGCATGTTCTCCCGGTGTTCAAGTGGGTTTCTTCTGAGTGCTCCGGTTTCACCTACAAGGGCAAAAACATGCACTATAGGGGAATTGATTGACTAAATTGGCCATAGTGTATGAGTGTGTGTGACTGTGAATGTGCATGAGTGTTTCCCAATACTAGGTTGTGGTTGGAAGGGCATCTGCTGTGTAAAGCATATGCTGCTGTTCTCAGATGGTCTAGACTGTTCTTAGAAGGTTTAGACTGATCTTAGATGGTCTAGAACACAGGTGTCAAACTCAGTTCCTGGAGGGCCGCAGCTCTGCACAGTTTAGTTCCAACCCTAATTAAACACACCTGATCAAACTAATTGAGTCCTTCAGGCTTGTTTGAAACCTACAGGTAGGTGTGTTGGAGCAGGGTTGGAACTAAACTGTGCAGGGCTTCGGCCCTCCAGGAATTGAGTTTGACACCACTGGTCTAGACTGTTCTTAGAAGGTTTAGACTGATCTTACATGGTTAAGTCTGTCCTTAGATGGTTTAGACAGATCTTAGATGGTTTAGACTATCCTAAGATGGTTTAAACTGATCCTAGTTTGTTTAGACTTTTCTTATCTGGTTTAGAGTATTCTTAGATGGTTTAGACTGATCTTAGATGGGTTAGTCTGTTCTTAGTTGGTTTAGACCATTCTTAGATGGTTTAAACTGTTCTTAGTTGGTTTAGACTGTTTTTTAATTTTTTAGACAGATCTTAGCTGGTTTAGACTGTACTTAGATGGTTTAAACTAATCTTAGCTGGTTTACACTGTTCTTATCTGGTTTAGACTGTTCTTAAATGGTTTAAACTGGTCTTAGTTGGTTTAGACTTTTCTTAGATGGTTTAAACTGATCTTAGTTTGTTTAGACTGTCTCTTGATGGTTTAGACTGTCCTTATGGTTTAAACTGTTCTTAGATCATTTAAACGGATCTTATCTGTTTTAGACGGTTCTTACCTGGATTAAACTGTTCTTCGCTGTTTTAGACTGTACTTAGATGGTTTAAACTAATCTTAGCTGGTTTACACTGTTCTTATCTGGTTTAGACTGTTCTTAAATGGTTTAAACTGGTCTTAGTTGGTTTAGACTTTTCTTAGATGGTTTAAACTGATCTTAGTTGGTTTAGACTGTCTCTTGATGGTTTAGACTGTTCTTAGATGGTTTAGACTGTCCTTATGGTTTAGACTGTTCTTAGATCATTTAAACTGATCTTATCTGTTTTAGACGGTTCTTACCTGGATTAAACTGTTCTTCGCTGTTTTAGACTGTACTTAGATGGTTTAAACTAATCTTAGCTGGTTTACACTGTTCTTATCTGGTTTAGACTGTCCTTATGGTTTAGACTGTTCTTAGATCATTTAAACTGATCTTATCTGTTTTAGACGGTTCTTACCTGGATTAAACTGTTCTTCGCTGTTTTAGACTGTACTTAGATGGTTTAGGCAGTGCATCTTCATCATGAAAATCGTCTCTCAGTCGCTGCTGCAGTTATAAAGCGTTTATGTCTTGAGGTCAGTCTGATGGGATTTTTCTGTGTGATTTGACTGGACGGAATGGAATGATTATCCCTCTCAGCCAATCACTGCAGACTAGATTAAAAATAAAGTAAAAGGAAAAAAGCCCAATAAGAACACCGATACAGCACAAAAAAATGTACTCAAGTAAAAACCAAAAGCACACATTTTTAAAAATCCTTAGTAAAGTACAATGGCTGAGAATAACACCTTAATTACAGTGATGTGAGTGTTTGTACTGTGTTGTTTTACAGCAGTGGACGGAGGGCCGTGTCTGAGAGAAGCTGAGGTCATTATTTTAGAGCTGTTCCTCCTCCATTCATGCCTGTCCGCTCCACTCTGTCTTTGCTCTGAGCTTTTCTGGGGAATCTAAAATTATCAGCAGCTTCCTGAAACCCTCCGCCGGCCTGTCATTGCAGATACCACACACATACACACACAAACGCGCACACACACACACACACACACACACACACACACACACACACACACACACACACACACACACACACAAAAACACACACACACACACACACACACACACACACACACACACACACACACACACACACACACACACACACACACACACACACACACACGCCTGTGAGGATGACATTTGTAGGCTACTATTGTGAATATGCACACACACATACACACACATGCAAATGCATGCATGCACACACACACACACACACATAAATGCATGCACGCATACATGCACATACACATACATGCCCGTGCAGATGACATTTGTAGACTACTGTTGTGATAATACACACACGCACGCACACACGCACACACGCACAGAGAGAGAGAGAAAGAGAGAGAGACACACACACAGATTTTGTTTTAGTAAATTGTGGGGACATTACATAGGTTTCCATTGTTTTATACTGTATTTACTATTGCCCTACCCAAACCCTACACCAACCTGACCCCTTAGAGAAAAGTCTGGAATAAAACCTCTCATATTGAATGATTTAAATGCATCTTAAAAAAATAGGACAGCAGCAATGTCATCATAATTCAATCGTTTTGTAATACTTGTATCATACCCATGAAATTATACACATCTGTGTCCTTATATGTCACAAAAACACGCGCACACACACATACAGCTAAGTGTGTTCAGTGCAGTAGCGCGCTCTGTCCATCAGGCGGCGGTGTTCAGCCGCGCTGCGCGTGACCGTGAAGAATCCGGCGCTCTTTATCGCGCTCTGCAGCTTGGAGGAGGAGAGAGTGCGCGCTCCCCTGAAAAAAACCTCTAAATCCCTGCTTTGATTTCGCTTTTTGGGGAAAAGAAAAAAAAAGGAAAAGAAAAAAATGCAGTCAGACGAGCAAGGACGAGGAGGAGAGAATCAGGGCCTGAAAACCTTGAGCAGAAACGAGCTTGAGCTCTTTGTTTTTTAATGATTTAGCAAAAACAACATATTTTATTGCATTTGATTGAAAACACTAATTAACACTAATTGATATGAAAAATCTGTAAAAAACAAACAAAAAAAAAACAGATTCTGTCAGTTTCCTCTCCACATCAGCATTTTATAATCTACAGTATGCCTGGCTCTATAGAGAAACGCTGACCCACCTGCTACAGTTTGCTGGTTGTAGCTTCTTTGGTTTAAACTAGCTTAGACTAGTGGTCTTAGCTGGTTTAGACTGGTCTTAGCTGGTTTAACTGGGTCTTAGCAGGTTTAAAGTGATCCTGGGTTACACGGTCTTAGTTGACTTAGACTGTTTAGATGTTTGTAAACTGCTCTTAGTTGGTTTAAACTGGTCTTATTTGACTTAGACTGTTCTTAGTTGGTTTAAACTGGTTTTAGGTCGTTTAGAGTGGCCTTTGCTGGTTTAAACTGGTCAAAACTAATGTTTTTCTTTTGGTTTGTTTTGTTTAAACTGGTTTAGATTATTTTTAAACTGGTTTAGACTGTTATTATCTGGTTTAGACTGTTCTTAGCTGGTTTAGACTATTCTTAGATAGTTTAAACTGGTACTAGTTGGTTTAGACCGTTCTTAGCTGGTTTAGACTGTTCTTAGATGGTTTAAACTGATATTAGCTGGTTTAGACTATTCTCATCTAATTTAAACTGTTCTTACCTGGTTTAGACTGGTTCTAGTTGGTTTAGACTGTTCAAAGCTAGTTTAGACTGTTCTTAGATGGTTTAGACTGTTCTTAGCTCGTATAAACCGTTCTTAGATGGTTTACACTGATTTAAGATGGTTTAGACTGTTCTTAGTTGACTTAAACTGGATTTAGTTGGCTTAGAGTGACCATAGCTGGTTTAAACTGGTCTAAACTATTGTTTTTTTGTTTTGTTTAAACTAGTTTAGACTGTTCTTAGCTGGTTAAGAGTATTCTTAACTAGCTGGTTTGGACAATTCATAGATGGTTTAAACTGATCATAGGTGGTTTAGGCTGTTTTTGGATATTTTAAACTGGTCTTGGTTGGTTTAGACTGTTCTGAGATGGGTTAAACTGGTCTTAGCTGGTTTAAACTTTTCTTTGCTGGTTTAGACTGGTATTAGGGGGTTTAAATTGGTATTAGCTGGTTTAGACTGTTCTTAGATAGTTTAAACTGGTCTTAACTGGTCTAGCCTTTTCTTAGCTGGTTTAGACTGGTATTAGGTGGTTTAACCAGGTCTTAGCTGGTTTAGACTGTTCCTAGATAGTTTAAACTGGTCTTGGCTGGTTTTGACTGTTCTTAGCCGGTTTAGACTTAGTTGGTTTAAACTGGTTGGTTAAGACCAGTTTTAGCTGGTTCAAAATGGTCTTAGCTGGCTTAGACTGCTCTTAGATAGTTCAGACTGCTTCACTCATTTTTTGCATGAGTAATTTTGAAGGATACCTGCTATGAGCTCCGAAAGAAAGTAATTACAAAAGCGCTTGACATGTTTCCTATTGGAGGCACATTAATATGTCACACGCATGCATGACACCGCGCATATGTCTCAATCTCAGCTTATCATCAGGAGTTAAACGTGTCCTAATGAGTCCACTTCACAGTCAAGCCGTGAGTAAATTTTTTCCCATCAGTTTGATGCCAATGGCCCCTGTTTGGCCCAGTTCTCCATGATTTATGTTGACAAGTCAGATGTAAGGGTTGAAAAGACATCCATCTTCCCTGGAGAGTCCAGGAACAGCAGCACAAAGAGAGAGGTACGGCTCCGCGGCCCCAGAAAACACGCTCTCATTTCCATCCCAGCCTCGCAGAGTCAAAGATCTCATTCACTGCCACAAGATTCATCTTTGTTCCAGAGATTAAACTCTATTTGATGGATGCACTTTCTTTAGGCATGTGAACGTGGAAGGAGTCGCTAAAACCATTTGCACGTTTGATCGCAGACTCCACAAACTACAACTACACTACCCACAATAAGACAACTTACAACTACTAATAACATGATAATATGAATAATAATAATAATAATACATATGACAAATAATGGAAAAGATCTGCTTTGAATAACAGAAATAAATAATATTTTGAATTCTGTTAGCAAATAAAATACCTATTTCAAAGTAATATATTTTTTAAAGTATTATTTATTGTTTAATATATTTCTGGTCAAATTGATGCAGAATTGGAAACCTTAATAGATTTAAACTCCAATAATAAATACATTAAATGCACTATTGCCAAATTTTATGTTTTAAATTATATTTGTAAAAATATATATTTTTATTTTAATATAATTTTCATTTTAGTTTTAGTGGTATTTGATCAGTGAGTAAACCTGTTACTGTTAAAGCGATTAGTTGACTTTACTTTAATAAAGTGAGTAAACCTGCTGCTGTTAAAGCGATTAGTTGACTTTACTTTAATAAAGTGAGTAAACCTGTTGCTGTTAAAGCGATTAGTTGACTTTACTTTAATAAAGTGAGTAAACCTGCTGCTGTTAAAGCGATTAGTTGACTTTACTTTAATAAAGTGAGTAAACCTGTTACTGTTAAAGCGATTAGTTGACTTTACTTTAATAAAGTGAGTAAACCTGTTGCTGTTAAAGCGATTAGTTGACTTTACTTTAATAAAGTGAGTAAACCTGTTACTGTTAAAGCGATTAGTTGACTTTACTTTAATAAAGTGAGTAAACCTGTTACTGTTAAAGCGATTAGTTGACTTTACTTTAATAAAGTGAGTAAATCTGCTGCTGTTAAAGCAATTAGTTGACTTTACTTTAATAAAGTGAGTAAACCTGCTGCTGTTAAAGCGATTAGTTGACTTTAATAAAGTGAGTAAAGCTGCTGCTGTTAAAGCGATTAGTTGACTTTACTTTAATAAAGTGAGTAGATCTGTTGCTGTTAAAGCGATTAGTTGACTTTACTTTAATAAAGTGAGTAGATCTGTTGCTGTTAAAGCGATTAATTGACTTTACTTTAATAAAGTGAGTAAACCTGCTGCTGTTAAAGCGATTAGTTGACTTTACTTTAATAAAGTGAGTAAACCTGCTGCTGTTAAAGCGATTAATTGACTTTACTTTAATAAAGTGAGTAAACCTGCTGCTGTTAAAGCGATTAGTTGACTTTACTTTAATAAAGTGAGTAAACCTGCTGCTGTTAAAGCGATTAGTTGACTTTACTTTAATAAAGTGAGTAGATCTGTTGCTGTTAAAGCGATTAATTGACTTTACTTTAATAAAGTGAGTAAACCTGCTGCTGTTAAAGCGATTAGTTGACTTTACTTTAATAAAGTGAGTAAACCTGCTGCTGTTAAAGCGATTAGTTGACTTTACTTTAATAAAGTGAGTAAACCTGTTACTGTTAAAGCGATTAGTTGACTTTACTTTAATAAAGTGAGTAAACCTGCTGCTGTTAAAGCGATTAGTTGACTTTACTTTAATAAAGTGAGTAAACCTGTTACTGTTAAAGCGATTAGTTGACTTTACTTTAATAAAGTGAGTAAACCTGTTGCTGTTAAAGCGATTAGTTGACTTTACTTTAATAAAGTGAGCAAACCTGCTGCTGTTAAAGCGATTAGTTGACTTTACTTTAATAAAGTGAGTAAACCTGTTACTGTTAAAGCGATTAGTTGACTTTACTTTAATAAAGTGAGTAAACCTGCTGCTGTTAAAGCGATTAGTTGACTTTACTTTAATAAAGTGAGTAAACCTGCTGCTGTTAAAGCGATTAGTTGACTTTACTTTAATAAAGTGAGTAAACCTGTTACTGTTAAAGCGATTAGTTGACTTTACTTTAATAAAGTGAGTAAACCTGTTGCTGTTAAAGCGATTAGTTGACTTTACTTTAATAAAGTGAGCAAACCTGCTGCTGTTAAAGCGATTAGTTGACTTTACTTTAATAAAGTGAGTAGATCTGTTGCTGTTAAAGCGATTAGTTGACTTTACTTTAATAAAGTGAGTAAACCTGTTACTGTTAAAGCGATTAGTTGACTATTTTTTATTACAAGTTTCTTCTGTTTTTTGAGAAAAGTGTCAAATAATTTTTTACAGTGTATTTGTTTAAATAATATGCAAATAGTTCAAAATTAAACACAATTGGTTAATATATATATATATTTAATTAATATATATATTAATTAAATTATATATATATATATAATATATTAATTAATATATATATATATAAATATATATATATATATATATATATATATATAATATATTAATTAATATATATATATATATATATATATATTAATTAATATATATATATATATATATATATATATATATATATATATATAATATATTAATTAATATATATATATATATATATATATATATATATATATATATATATATATATATATATATATAATATATTAATTAATATATATATATATATATATATATATATATATATATAATATATTAATTAATATATATATATATATATATATATATATATATATATATATATATATATATATATATATATATATATGTATATAATTTCTTTTAAAAGCAGAGAGAGATTATAAGAGGATTCATGAAGATGGCAGTGATACAGTATGATGCTCCATGCAAAATGTTGCTTAGTCTATTTTGCTCAACAAAATAGCGCAGATGATTGCTCAGGCCTCAGAGATTTGTGTGCGTGTGTATTTTCTGCAGCTCATCTGGAGTCCGTCAGCACTCTTTAATGCCAGATTTGATGCGTTTGACAGCTGCCCTGTGAGAAATGTATGGAAATGCTGCTCCGCGTCTCTGCTCACCTCATGATATCCTTTTCTGTCATGTCAAGCAGACACTTCTGTGTTTCTGATGCATTTGCTGAAGGGCTGAGCGCAGGGAGAGAGCGCTGGAATATAGCCGCATTTTCGGCTGATAAATCTTTTATCATAACTTCTTTCACCTAGCTATGGAGGCCTATTTCAGCCAATGAATACAGAAATAAAATGGTTATTGTGACTTTTTGGTATAATGCATTCTGAGATAAAAGTTGCAATTCTGAGTTATAAAGTCAGAAGTTATAAAGCCAATTCTGAGTTATAAAGTCGATTAAGTTATCTTAATTGTTTTTGCAAACTTGAGTGGATTGAATGTAAAACAATTAAGTTGTTCCAAAATAATTAACTCCTGTTGATTCAGCTCATTTAAATAGATATTTGAACAAACAGCAAAATAATACTAAATTCTGAGATAAAAGTCATAATTCTATGGTATAAACATGAATTATACTATAAAAGTCACAATTCTGGGTACTAAATCCCAATTATGAGATAATAGTCACAATTCTGCATTATGAAGTCAGAATTTTGAGATAAAATTAGAAATGTTGTTTTATAAAGTCAAAATTATGAGATACAAGTCCCAGTTAAAAAGTCACAATTCTAAGATAAGCTGCAATTGTGTTATAAATTTACGATTTTGTGTTATAAAGTCAGAATTATGAGATAAACTCAGTTATAAAACCAGAATTATGAGATAAAAGTTGTTATTCTGAGTTTTAAGGTGTGAATTCTGACATAAAAGTACCAATTTCAAGTTAATAAATTCAGAATTATGAGATAAAAGCCGTAATTCTGAGTTATAATGTCAGAATTACAATAAAAGTCACAATTGTAAGTCATAAAGTCAGAATTCTAAGATAAAAGTCCCAACTTCAAGGTAATAAATTCAGAATTATGAGATAAAAGTCACAAATTGTGTGTTATAAAGTCAGAATTATGAGATAAAAGTTGTTATTCTGAGTTGTAAGGTGTGAATTCTGACATAAAAGTCCCAACTTCAGGTTAATTAATTCAGAATTATGAGATAAAAATATATATATACATTGTTGAGACAAAATATTCATATGATGATAATCCCTCCTGTTATAATCGCTGAAGCTGTCAAATCTACTGTATTGTTTATGATGAGGGACTTCAGCCATTAGCTCGACACTAAACTCTGGTGTTTTCAGTGGTGAATAAATGCATCTGATTGGCTATTGTGTTCAAGCCCACCAGAAGTGTGTCATTTGTTTTAATCAACACTGCAAAAAAAAAAAAAGGGAAAGAAGCAATAAAATAGAAACCTGATGCTGCATGCACAGACATGAAGTCACACAAATGTTATTTAAGCAAAAATATTTGAGTTCACCCCTCACAAATCTCTCTTTTAAATGTATATTTTCCACAGGAAGCTTTACAAGATTATATGTGTGCATATGCATTAGATTATTCAGTACTGAAGCCAAATCTGAAGGTAATCTAACAAAATAACTTAGGACAATGTTAGTACAAAAATGAGTACACCATAATTTATATTTTAAGATCAAAATATATGACCTATTAACTGATATGAAATGAATATAAAAGTTAATTTTCAAAATAGGATGTACTCATTAATGATGAGCAAAAAAAAAAAAAACACAAGCATTTACTGAGTGTGTGATCAAGATGAGCTTGTTTCTGAGATTGAAGGATTGAAATGAACTCGATCTGCTTTATTTTAGAGCTCTAATAAAGGTGGCTCATTTTGACCCAAAGGGCAAATGGTGTATACACAATTATGAGACCACAGGAGGGTTAAAAGAGGGCCGCTCCTAACACACAAACTCATTTTTAAAAGCTAAAGAAACCCAAACTGCCCCAACCTGACATTTACGTCTCTATGTGGTGCTACAGGAATGAAAGGTCTTGATGGTACAGTAAATGTGCAGTAATGTGTGCCATTTATCTTGCTGACAGGTGGAGCCCTCATGAATCTTCTTCTGCTAGAGGTGTGAAATGAGAACGCATCCTATGAACCTTCCCAGACAAAAAAATAAATGTCTTTTCTGCTTTTTCACCCAAGCCTGAAAGCGCTCATGCATTTGTATTTTAAATGTAGTGTTTTGGAGGGCGCGCTGGAAGTAATGTTCAACATATTTCTTATGCTTCGTTGGTCTAATGCAGCCGCTTTAAGCAATATTTAAATAATTTGTGCAATTTTGTAAAGTTTAAACTGTAGGTACACTGTGTATCTAAGCCCAGTCAGAGTAACATTAACCTATTTTGCTCACGAGATGTGCAAAAAACTAAATTATAATTGAACTTTACAAAACAGACAGATGAAGATGTACTGTGTTAACCGTAATACTAGACACCTGATATCAAGCTTTGCTTGTGTTTTTGAGGCTCCAATATGCACTAAGCACATTACGTCAGCTAGGGCCATGCATTTAAATGAAGAAGTGGCTGATGAGATCTGGGAAGAAGCCCTGTCGAGAATAAAAAAAAAGATTCAATAAATTCGAGACATAAATTAATTCAATTTAAAGTTTACATCGCCTTCATTTCTCTAAAACTAATTTAAAATCTTTCCCTTTGTATTTCTAAATGTTTGCTCACTAGAAAACATTGTTGCTTATCAAACGCAGCCTGAGGCGTGCATATTAATGATCTCAGACCTACATATGGGTCTGTGTTCTCTTGATGACATCAGGTCTGGATGAATGACCTAAAGTAGGCCAACATGCAAATGTGAGTCTTATCACAGTGTGTTTTGTCCTATGATTGACCCGTTGTCCAACACGGTTTTACACTGATAACATTTACATAATAACCAGAACACAGTGGTGTCTGAAGGCTGATTTATACTTCTGCATCAAACGCCGGCGTCTGCTACGGCGCTGACGCATAGCCCTTCGTCGTGCCCGTCGGCGTCGCTGACGTGCACCTCTCAAAAATGTAACTACACATCGCAACGACGCCTAGCGCAAGCTCTGTGATTGGTCGCTTGGTAGCGTTGACGAGTCTGGGTGGGACCGAGAGCCGCGCGGATGGTGTGAGCCTGATGAAGTGATTGTTTACAAGTGTGGAGTCCTGTGTAGGAGCTCCGGATGGAAAGTTCCTGCCTCAAAATGAGCGAGTTTGAGCCACTTGTACATCCCGGAAGTGTTCAGGAAAACCAAAACAGCAGCGAAGAAACTCGACACAGAGGAACGTTTACACCTCACTGCCAACTAGCGTTTCAGAAGTGTTAATGCAGACCAACAGAGACAGCAGCAGAAGTATAAATGCACAGCTACGCGTGTTGCATCCGCCGTGGGTTACGCTGGTCAGTTGACGCAGAGTTATAAACCAGGCTTGAGGCTCATGGCTCCATGTATTGATCTCTTATTATTCTACTCTGCTTTGGTACACCCAGATTTTCATTATAGGGCACTTTTTTGTTGAGTTAACTAAAAAAAATTGCAGCAAATTGCAATACGATTTTTTGCGTCAAATAAATTCAATTCAACTCAACAATTTTACCAGAATTGTACATTTTCTTGAGCAGAAAGCTCGGTTTGCTTTATATTACCTCTTTCATCAGGAGTCACAATGATTTTATCATAAACTGCAGCACATTTTCTGTTATTATACAAACTTATTTCTCTATATATTATTTCAAACCACTAAAAAGGCAATAAAAGTCACTTTGCTAAACAGTACAGATAAATTTTCAACATCAGAAGTGAACAGAGCAGAGATCAACATCCCATAATGCTATTCACAACCAGAAATGAACACAAAACACTCGTGAATCACAACATACAGTACATTATTACAGTGGAGATACGCAGCAGTAAGACAGATTCAGTGTGTGCTTACTTATAACCTACTGCTTCATCTTTAGATCAAGTCTGTGAGTTACAACAGGTCAATTTGCAACGCATAACACTGACTGAAAACACAGAGGATCATGGGTAAGAGTTTCCTAGCCTCCGTTTCTCCCTGCCAACCCTCATCTTCCTCTAAAAAACCATCCAAGGAGAATCCTGAAAGGTCACGGCTAATAACACACACTCTCACAGTTAATTGCTCTCAGATTTGCACAACAGGCGTGCCGATAAGAGCGACTAAAGGGCTGATTATACAGACAATTCTGAGTGAAATCACTGAATATCTGCCCAAATGAAACTCCATAATTACAGCAGCGAGCATGTTTGGTTGATAGGTAATATCAAATGACGTTTAGCAAATAAAACTTGATCTGCAATCCAGATGAAAGTGTGCTAAACTCAAGAAATGGGAGATACAGAGAGGCGTAATCACGATCAATCCTGCTGTGATACGCTCAGTGCAATTTGGTTTGAAGTATGGAAGGGAGCTGATATTTGTTGAACTAATCCAAGATGTGTCCTTCACTGCCCTTCGAAGAGCTTAATAGTGACTGGAGAAACAGATCTAATGGCATTTTCAGTGGAAATTGTTTAGCTGGGACAGCATTGCATAATCCATGCATACATTAGGGACAAGCGATTATTTGAAGAGGATTTTTATCAGTGAAGCCGGCTCTAGTGAACCTCCAGCAGGTGCTTTCAGATGGAGCAGCATTTACACAGAGCTGCAGTTCACTGAAGAGCTACGCAAAATCACCTTCATAATCAATGCAGACTCCTCCCCAAACTTTTCTTTGGTGATTTATCTGCTCTCTCATTGGCTGTAGGTCTATAACTCCTCCCCAAACTTTTCTATGGTGTTTATCTGCTCTCTCATTGGCTGTAGGTCTAAAACTCCTCCCCAAACTTTTCTATGGTGTTTATTTGCTCTCTCATTGGCTGTGGGTCTATAACTCCTCCCCAAACTTTCATTTGTGTGCATCCACTCTCTCATTGATTGTAGGTCTATAACTCCTCCCCAAACTTGCCTTTGACCTCTATCTTGTTCTCTCATTGGCTGTAGGTAAATAACTTCTCCCCAAACTTCCCTTTGGCAAGTATCTGCTTTTTAATTGGCTGTAGGTCTAGAACTCCTCCCAAAAATTTCGGCATGTGTCTGCTCTCATAGGCTGTAGGTCTATAACTCCACCCCAAATTTCTATTTGACCTCTATCTTGCTCTTTCATTGGCTCTAGGTATATTACTCCACCCCAAACTTCTCTTTGCCATGTATCTTGCTCTTTCATTGGTTGGAAGTCTATAACTCCTCCCTTTGGTGTGTATCTGCTCTCTCATTGGCTGTAGGTTTATAACCCCTCCCTTTGGTGTGTACCAGCTCTCTCATTGGCTGTAGGTCTATAACCCCTCCCTTTGAAGTCTATCTGTTTTATCAGTGGCTGTAAGTCTATAACCCCTCCCTTTGGTGTGAATCTGCTCTCTCATTGGCTGTAGGTCTATAACTCCTCCCCAAACCTTTTTTTTTTGCATGTATCTGCTTCCTCATTGGCTGTAGGTCTAAAACTCCTCCCCAAATTTTTCTTTGACCTCTATCTTGCTCTTTCATTGGCTCGAGGTCTATTACTCCATCCCAAACTTCTCTTTGCCATGTATCTTGCTCTTTCATTGGTTGGAAGTCTATAACTCCTCCCTTTGGTGTGTATCTGCTCTCTCATTGGCTGTAGGTTTATAACTCCTCCCCAATCTTCCTCCTGCCGTTTTATTGGCTGTAGGTCTACCGAGGTTTTAGAAATCAGAACTTGTAAATCAGTTTGCAAGCTGTCATGTGTAGGCTATATATGGATGGATTGTGCAGTCTTTTCCACTTAACAGCAATAATGGCGACTGGAAACTTTGATTAAAACGAAACTAACTGTATTCCGTTCTTAAAGCGGATTAACATATATAAATGTCACTGTGATTATTTCACATTATGACTATAAAACAATAATACAAGCATTATTTAATCATTCTTATAGTCCTACATCAACTTAAGTCACAACATGGACATAACAGCATGTTCCTCCTACCTATCGCACATGCTGTGGTCATGATCTGCAGACACCCTCCGGCTGCAGACGGTGGCAGACTCCAGCAGTGAAAACACGGGCCACTTGGAGTCACAAACACGGCTGAAGGCGTAAAATGAGAGCCAGCTGGGCTGAATAAAAGCAGCAGGCTTGGCTTGTGACCTCGGCCTGTGAAGTGTTGTCAGATGTCCAGAGTGTGTGATCCTCAGCTGGGACGCGCCGTGGCCTACAGCGCTGGAATCGGCCCCGATCTGATGTTAGACCTTGCCTGAAAGCACATGAGATATACATCTGTCAGTCATCCGCATGCACACATTTTCAGCAGAAAAACATTGATTTCTATTGACTTTTTATTTTAAAAAGTCACTCGGGAAAAAGTCTAGCAGAGCACACTGCATTTAACATTCGCAAAAGTGTAGACACCGCCCTCTAGTGGATTTGGCATCTGAAATGTACAACAGATTGTACAATAAGTAATATGTTTAAGATCTGCAAAATGTTGACAGCATCCTCTAGTGTTTTTGTCATATGAAACGCACTTCAAAATGTAATGTAAGTAATGTATTTCAGTTTCACAAATTCAATCAGCACACTCTAGTGAAGTTGTCATCAGAAATGGACCAAAAAAACGTACCCTAAGCAATGTATTTCAGATTCAAAATGCATACAGTGCCCACTAGTTGATTTGTCATCTGAAACGTACAATAAAATGTACCCCAAGTAACGTTTTTTATTTTAAAAAATATATACAGCGCCCTCTTGTAGATTTGTCATCTGAAACGCACAACAAAATATACCCCAAGTAATGTTTTAAATTTTTTAAAAATATATATACAGCACCCTCTAGTGGATTTGTCATATAAAATGTACAACAAAATGTACCCTAAGTAACGTTTTATTTATTTATTTTTTTTAATATACACAGCGCGCTCTAGTGGATTTGTCATCTGAAACGTACAACAAAATGTACCCTAAGTAATGCATTTAAAAAATTTTTAAAAATATATACAGGGCCCTGCAGTAGATTTGTCATCTGAAACATACAACACAATGTACCCTAAGTAATGCATTTCAAAATAAAATTATATATATATATATATATATATATATATATATATATATATATATATATATATATATATATATATATATATATACACACACACAGCACCCTCTATTGGATTAGTCATCTGAAACGTACAACAAAATGTACCCTAAGTAATGCATTTAAAAAATTTTTAAAAATATATACAGGGCCCTGCAGTAGATTTGTCATCTGAAACATACAACACAATGTACCCTAAGTAATGCATTTCAAAATAAAATTATATATATATATATATATATATATATATATATATATATATATATATATATATATATATATATATATATATATATATATATATATATATATATATATATATATATACACACACACAGCACCCTCTATTGGATTAGTCATCTGAAACGTACAACAAAATGTACCCTAAGTAATGCATTTAAAAAAATTTTAAAAATATATACAGGGCCCTGCAGTAGATTTGTCATCTGAAACATACAACACAATGTACCCTAAGTAATGCATTTCAAAATAAAATTATATATATATATATATATATATATATATATATATATATATATATATATATATATATATATATATATATATATACACACACACACAGCACCCTCTATTGGATTAGTCATCTGAAATGTACAACAAAATGTACCCTAAGTAATGTATTTTAGTTTCAAAAACATGTATAGCATAAATCCCTAGCAGATTTGTCATTTGAAACATACATCAAACACTAGGTAACATATTTCAGATTTAAAAAGTGTAGACACCGCCCTCTAGTGGATTTGTTTAATATGATTGAAAACTCATTAGAGAATACATCTGTCAGTCATCCACATGCAGATAATTTCAGCAGAAAAACAATTGATTTCTATTGACATTTCTTTACAGTCACTAGGAGAGCGATGACGAAATGAAGCACGCTGCATTTAAAATTAGCAAAAATGTTGTATTTTAGTGGATTTGTTAGATGCTTTACAAAGGTAACCCAATTAACAGTTTTCAGATTAGCAAAACATAGAGTGCCCTCTAGTGGATTAGTAATCTGAAGCGTACAACAAATCGTACCCTACGTAACAGATTTCAGATTAAAAAAATTTAGACAGTGCCCTCTAGTGGATTTTATATATTTAAAAGGTCATACATATATTTGCAAGTCATCCTCATGTACATATTTTCAGCAGAAAAATGTTTATTTCTATTAACATTTCTTAACAATAACTAGGAATCAATGCAGAGCAATGACGTATAGCGGACCAAGATTTGCAAAATGTAAAAACATCGCCCTCTAGTGGATTTGTTATCTGAAACGTACAACAAAATTACACTAAGTAATGTATTTTACATTTCACAAAAATGCACCGAAGCATGTATTTCCATTGGGCCTGGGCTGGAATATTGAACAGTATTAAGTTTGTAATTGTTTTATATTCAGTTCCTCAAGTGTCTACATTCAGCATCCTTACATAACACTTCCATCAAGCATGAAGCTAAGTTTACAGCGTCTGTTCTACTCCAGTGAAACACTTAATTGACTCTACTGTACTTAATTAATTACCTTGCCATGACAAAAAGTGATTAAACAAATTGAGGACAAACACAGCAGGGTTATTCATGCAGAAATTGACAGCAGATTACCAACAACTTTAATTAAAAAATGTATTAATAAAATTACAATAAAACAATGGCTCAGTGCTTCAGTTTTCCAAAGTTTAAAGTATTGTGAAAAACAATTTGGATTTATTCTGATCAAAATGATTAGTGCAAATGATTATATCTGAAACATAAATCAGGACAAAGTCTAATATTGGTCAGAAATCATAAAAAAATCATGTATACATATACAAGAGAGCCAAGAGAAGTCTACAGCACTTCTGGACACTGTTAACATAGGGCTTCCTTTTGGCACTGACACGTTTTTGTCTCGTTTCTAACGCAAATATCAACGATTCTTGGGTATTTCTGAGGGTATATTTGTGATTTTCTACACATGTATATTCTTGTATAATTCTCTATTCAGAGCTGCTCTGTGATTGAGCTAGTTTAAGTGTTTATCTGGTTTCTGGTCTGAATATCTCAACATTCTTGGGTATTTATGAGCGTATAAGGGTTTTTGCACATGTATATTGTTCTGTAATTTTCCTCCACTCAGAGCTGGTCTGTGATTGGCCTAGTTCAAGTTTTTGTCTTGTTTCTAGTCTAAATATAAACAATTGTTGGGTATTTTTGAGGATAAATGGGCGATTTTAGATACACGTCTATTGTTCTGTAATATTCCTCCATTCATGATTGGGCTAGTTTAAGTGTTAGTCTGGCTTCTTGTCCAAATATCCTAACACTCTTGGGTATTTATGAAGGTATAATAAGCAGTTTCTGATATAGCTTATATATACCTCTATATTCTTCAGTGACAAATATAGTCTTGTTTTAAGAAATAATTAAAATGAAGTGAGTCTTTCATTTAAACAACCAAAATAATCTGCTATTGGCGTAAGCAAATACGTGATTATTTTGCTTGTTTTAATAAAAAACTCTTTTAATTTTGACTCATTATTTCTGAAAACACGTCTTTAAGTTTTGCTGGTCTAGAAAATGCTCCTTGATTTAAGGATTTGTAGATATTTGGACTAGAAAAGCATTATTTGCAGTTTAAATGCAAGCATCTGAGATGAGAAGATTGCAAAAAAAGCATACAACATAAAGATACGGGCTCTAAAATAAGCTTCGGCCCTCTTGAGAAACGCTATCGCACATGCACACAGTCCATTCTGAGGCAGGACTTGACTCGAATGGTTTTTATATTTGCATTTATCCCAGTGATAACACGGCGTGCGTAAATCTAAACGCAGCATATTTATTAAGGCATTAGCGTCAAGCATCTTTTGCATAACATAATGATGTTGCTGCCAGTCGCCCGAAGCGGCTAATTTCCGCTCCGCTTTGCCTTGCGTGACCTCCCTCGTAAATCATTATGCTAATGTGCAGTGCCATGCGCTTTTTGTCCCGGCTTGAGCATAATTACCCAGACACACACACACGGATGCTAAGACGCCCCGAAAGAGGCCACGGAGGGCTGACAGAAGAAGAGCTGTGGGTGAAAAGAGAGAAACGCTGGGCTCAAATAGTGGCGTAATCAAACCAGCAGCGCTAGTCGCTAGATTAACCTCCTCACCTGCTGATCAGAGAACTAGCGCAATCACCGAGCCGCTCTGAATGGAGGAAAATTACAGATGAAGAAGCTGTATCAGAAACTGCTCCCTATACCCTCCAAAATACCCAAGAATCGCTTGATATTTTGAATTGAAACAAGTTAAAAACTGTCCATAAATTAGCAGCTTTCATATTTTATGATTCATGTTATTACTGTATTTATGCTTTTGGATTGCATTATGGGCTTTCTATTTATATATTCTGTAGATGTTGATATATATATTGACATGTTCTCTATATATTATTTCATTTACATTATATTATTTCAAACGACTAAAATGTCAATTAAAGTCACTTTGTTAAACTGTAGAGTTGAATTTTCAATATCAAAAGTGGACAGAGCAGAGATTAACATCCCATAATGCAATTCCCCAACACAAGTAAATAGGAAACATTTGAGAATCACAAAATGCGCAAACATTAGGAGGTCTTTTTTAAAGTGTACGCATGTTTATGCATGACGCTGAATAAATCAAAGTCATGCATATTATAATGAGATTCAAGTGTAGCCCAATCACAGAGCAGCTCTGAATGGAGGAAAATGACAGATGAATATACATGGATCCAAGAATTTTGAGATATTTGGACAAGAAAAATACATAAACTTTTCCTCTTGAGGCCCAAGCTGTTTTTTTTACATGCATTTTTTTCTTTCTCTTTGCTATTTTGGCTTATTGAAACCTTATTAGAATAAAAACCAAGTATCATCTTTTTATATGATGTACTTTTAGAGAAAAATAATGTCCATTTATGTGGACTCGTGGTCTGAATTTCCATAAAACACAATACCAACACAAGTCACCATTGTGTAATTGATTGAAAAACTCTATATTTCAGCCTTGAACACAGCAGTTTTTTTCCTGGCTGTTTTTTAATGCATTACCACACATATTTTAAACATGTTTTGACAATCAGTAAAAAATGTTTTTTGCACATTTTGGACAGTTAAAATAGTATTTGACACATTTCATAAGCTGCAAAACAGTTGCAGGATGACACTGTCTGAAACAAAATACAAGACATGAGGCATGAAAGCTCAAACGTGCTGTCAACATATGTGGCCACTAAGCCCTAGGACAGGGACGTCAAACTCAATTCCTGGAGGGCCGCAGCCCTGCACAGTTTAGTTCCAACCCTGCTCCAACACACTTACCTGTAGGCCTGAAGGACTCAATTAGTTTGATCAGATGTGTTTAATTAGGGTTGGAACTAAACTGTCCAGGGCTGCGGCCCTTCAGGAATTGAGTTTGACACCTCTATCCTAGGAGGTTAAACTAGCCCGATCACTGAGCAGATTGTCTGAATGGAGGAAATTTACAGAATATATATATGTTAGGTCGCTGGTTCAAGCCTTGGCTCAGCTGGCGTTTCTGTGTGGAGTTTGCATGTTCTCTCTGCGTTCGCGTGGGTTTCCTCCCGGTGCTCCGGTTTCCCCCACAGTCCAAACACATACGGTACAGGTGAATTGGGTAGGCTAAATTGTCTGTAGTGTATGAGTGTGTGTGTGTGGATGTTTCCCAGAGATGGGTTGCGGCTGGAAGGGCATCTGGTGCGTTAAAACGTGCTAGATAAGTTGGCGGTTCATTCCGCTGTGGCGACACCGGATTAATGAAGGTACTAAGCCGACAAGAAAATAAATGAATATATATATATATATTAAATATGTTAAGATATTTGGACCAGAAACCAAGAATTGTTTGATATTTGGAGCAGCTCTGAGCACGGAGCAGCTCTGAATGGAGGAAAATTACGCAACATGTACTCAAAATCACACCTTTACCCTCAAAAATACCCAAGAATCTTTGTTGTTTGGGTTAGAAACAAGACAAAACCTCTAAGTAAGAGAAGCATGTTTTGCAGCATCAATGTCGAAACTAAACTTCAGATTTCAGTTTGAAATGCACAAGAATATAAAATACAGAAATCTAAGATCATCACAAGCGAGATGGAAATAGTGAAACTTCATGAATAACATCATCTAAGCTGGCATTTAAAATTAAAATGAAGCACCGTTAAGATATTTTTGGCCTCCTCATTGAAAAAGGCCACGTGACGCTCTGGCTGATTGCATTACTATGCAGATTGATGCAGTCGCCAACTTAGCCAAATGCTGATTTATCCTCCAGTGTGTTTGCTTCATGAAGGTGCCGCGAGGAGAACGGTTTATTGTGGGTCAAGATATAAGTTTGATGCTGAAGCAGAAATCATCATCCGTATCGTCACGTTTTTTTTTTTTTCAGTTTTGTTTGTGTCACGTTCTTTCATGCTTTCTGTTTAGTTTGATAATCACTGGTATTAAATATTAGGGATGCACTGATTACACTGCAAAAAAACAAATCCATTTCTTACTTAGAATTTTTGTCTTGCTTCTAGTCCAAATATCTAAAACACATTAAATCAAGAAGCATTTTCAGACAAGCAAAAATAGTGTTTTATTCTAAGAAGTAAGATTCCCAAATTAAGTGAGTTTTTCCTTAAAACAAGCAAAATAATCTGCCAATGGGTAAGCAAAATAATCTTATGTCAAAAGGAAAAACTATTTTATTGCCTACCCCATTGGCCATACCTGTCAACATTGGGATGTGAAAATAAGGGATATGCCCACCATAATAAAGGACACCCCTTAAATAAACAGTTAAATGGTCAGTAATATGTTTTTTTATTATTATTATTATTATTATTATTATTATTATTATTATTATTATTATTATCTACAAAAGAAAAAATAAATATATAAATTAGCATCGAATAGATTAGTAACCAGTTCAGCTTATTAAAATTAATAACTATTATAATGAAATAGAATCAAATCTCATTAGTCGTTTCTTCACTGTATAACGTACAGATTCTGATTAAAGAGCAACGAAGAAATCTCTCATTTATTCAGATTTTTTTGTTTGATTATATTAAATAACAGGTGTCACTTTAAAAATGCACACATCTAACATTATGATGAAGGCATTCGGCTGCTTTTTATGCTCATTTAAGACGAAATCAGTTGTATTTGAAAAAAAAAACACCATCGACATCTTTAGATATTATTATTATTAACTATGTGTATATGTCTGTTTAAACACGCACCCAAAAGCCACTTTCGCTCCGCTTCAAATTGTATGTACAGAGTCTGTTTGGGAAACAGCGTCTATTTATCACTATGGAGCACATCAGCTGACAGTTGTGCACCATTAAATGACTGTTTTGAGGATTGCATAGGAGGGGTGACGGCACCTGTAATGAAAAGGAAAGGGAATCACGCCTTTTTAGATTTATTTCAAAGTGTTTTTGTGCCTAAACAAAGCGAAAGCACAGAACAGACTCACATTTAGCAGCAAGGGGCGGCCCCTAGTGGTTCGGCGGTATGGGTTGCGTACAGAGAGGCTCGACTCTTTTATGTTTCTTGCCACCCTTCAGAGAAACACTGAACATACGGGAGAAATACGGGAACATACCTTTACAGGATGATAGTGGGATAGAACTGTAAGATACGGGAGAATCTCGGGAAAAACGGGAGGGTTGACAGGTATGCCCATTGGCAGATTATTTAGCTTGTTTTAAGGAAAAACGCACTTCGTTTTGATTTATTATTTCTGAAAATATAACAATATTTTTGCTTGTCTAGAAAATGCTTCTTGATTTACAAAGTTTTAGACATTTTACCAAAAACAAGACAATTGGCTCTATCCTGCACCTGCCAGAAAACGTGCAAGATGTGTTTGGCGCGATTTGTTGCTATTTTCAGACCAGCGCAACAATAATTTTCACATTTTGCTCCACGTTGTTTAAACAGCAAATCCATTTGCGCCACTTTGTGGACTCATGTGTGTGCTGGTCTATTAAGGAGGTGTGTTTAGGCGCATTGTTGGAGAGTTGCTATTTTGAGGAACTGAAACAGACCACGTCATTGACCAATTAAAAGCTGCTCTAAAGTCTAGCAGAGCACATTATTTATGCTCCTTTGCAGGTCTAAATGCTCACACACTGCTGAATACACACAGGATGTGAAGCAACACACAAAATATCTTCACAGAGGAAAAAACTTAAAGGATTAAAATCATACAGAAACTATTATTTTCTACATCAATATAAACAGCACTGCCTCCATGCCTTCTTCATCTAAGTGGGCCTCTTCCGTTTTTTCATGACGATCTGCATCTGTATATTGTGATTATTATTAGCAGTATTATTGATTATGTGCAGATTTATATTTGCTTTAATAAACACAAGTGTAGATTTGTCCAGCTGTGGGGTTTTGGAGACGTCTGCATCAGCATATGGGGCATAAGAACAGGATGTGTGTTTGGATATAACTCAGTTTTCTGAGCACACTTTATCATTATTGATCATTTATTCCTTCACTGGAGATTAGAACTGAATTTAGAAATAGTTTAGACACAAATCTTTGTGATTAACAAAGTAAATTTATTAGAAGAGTTTCCACCGTTTCCTCACTCCACTAAAGTAAAGGAGTAAAGTAAAGAGAAAGTAAAGAGGCTGAATGGAGGAGGCTCGTTCTTTATCCTCGCGCTGCAGATGCTCTGTTTAACTGTTTTCTCGCCAGTGAAGTGTTCAGTTTTTACACTTATAAAGTCGCCATGTAAAGAGCAAATGCACCATGGAGTGATGCAACTGACTCTTAAAGGGAATGAGAGACGAGACTCTGATTGGTTTAATGCAGGCTATGTTCAAAACACACCCAAAACTCATTAAAAGGATGAGCACAACCCTGTTAGACAATGCACAGAGAGTATTTATCCATCCTTAAAATAGCAAAACTGGATTCAGACATGCCCTTAATGCTTTTGGGCCAAGTGCTTTACACTCTGCTCCTAGATCGTCAAAATAAAGCCCAAAAACTCTAGGTAAGAAAAGCACTTTCTGCAGTGGATCAACTCTATGCACAGTGTAATCTACATACAAATCTAAATTTAGCATAGCATTAAAAAAAACTGTCACACTGGCTCAGTTGATAGCACGATCGCCTCACAGCAAGAAAGTTGCTGGTTCGAGCCCCGGCTGGGTCAGTTGGCATTTCTTCCTGTGCTGGCGTGGGTTTCCTCCGGGTGCTCCGGTTTCCCCCACAGTCACACATGTGCTATGGGGAATTGAGTGAGCTAAATTGGCTGTAGTGTATGCAAGAGTGTATGGGTGTTTCCCAGTGTTGGGTTGCAGCTAGCGTAAAACATGTTCTGGATAAGTTGGTGGTTCATTCTGCTGCGGCAACCCCTGATTAATAAAGGGACTAAGCTGAAAAGAAAATGAATGAATAAATAACACTTCAGGACCCCAAATATGCCAACTTTCTTCACTGACATTTACATTTTTGTTCAGATCTTCATGCTTGGCTCCACATCTGTAAATGTCAGAGTTCTCGCTGCAATTTCTCAGTGTCTGTTGTGAATCTTCATGCAAAAAAAAAAAGACATTCTGGTTGATCACAAGCTGCATGCTGACACTAGACATGCCAAATGAAGTGTGTCCTGCAATGCTATATACATACATATATAGAGATGAAGCAGAAGTCATTAGATGTTGATTGTCTTTTGCTCTATACCATCAGTGTCATTCCTGTGTTCATATTAACAAGCCCCTGGTGAATTCTGGCAGCTCTTGAGGAACCATTAGTATAATTGAAATGCTAACATGCAAACCTACGTCGCCTTAAGCAATACGAGAATGCAAACATTACGCGTTTCACAAATCGATAAATGCGTTCGCTCGCTGAAGAACACTAATGAAGTAAACAATTACTGATATTAGTGAAAATGGGAAGTGCAAATGGAAAGTCCCACTTGACTAACATTAAGAGTTGAACAAGACTGTTTTCTGCTTTGGAGATTTTAATATGTCATACATGGTTAGACTCATGTTCGGGGCAAAAGATCACAAAGTAATTGCTTTGAAAATTTCATTGCCGTGCGACGGTTCATTAAGACAATCACTTCGCATTCTCATAACGCAAACATTTCTAAACATTTCTTCCCCAGCGATGAGGAAAGTTGGTTTGGGGGAAGCTTTCTTTGGACTTTAGATTGGGAGATTGGGAATTAAAGACAAAGCTTTCAGTGAGCGTATCGTCTAATAGGCATAACCATGATTTAAATGTTTTCAGAGCCGCAGGATCTTTGGGACACTTTGATGTTTAATCGAAACAATCTGCTCAAAGTACCACAGGCAACATAGTATTTCTCAAGCCTGACCTACATTTTAGTGAAAACATATATATTGCTCTGGGAACTTTTCATGGCATGTTTCAGATTGCAAATCCACTAGAGGGCGCTGTCTACATTTTTTTGGGCAATTCTGAAATACGTTATTTAGGGTACATTTTCTTGTATGTTTAGACGACAAATCCACTAGAGGGTGCTGTCTACACTTTTGCGAATCTGAAATACGTTACTTAGTCTACATCGTGTTGTACATTTTAGATGACAAATCCACTAGAGGGCGCTGTCTACACTTTTGCGAATCTGAAATACGTTACTTAGTCTACAACGTGTCGTACATTTTAGATGACAAATCCACTAGAGGGTGCTGTCTACATTTTTACGAATTTAAAACAAGCTACATAGTGTACATTTTGTTGTACATTTTAGATGGCAGATCCTTTGGAGGTTTTAGTGTCATAACAAGGTTCTTTTTACGGGGTGGGGTTGTCAGCCCAACGCCCAACCCTCCTCCTTTCTCATCCGGGCTTGGGACAGGCCATGGCGGAGGGAGGATCTATGGACCGAAACCTGACCAAGGTGAATGGCGGATAAGGAATAATGCAGAAGTGTGGCAGACGTGTATGCGAAGCCAAGCCTGGTCACGGAGATAAAGAGGAACTGTATAAGATGGCTGGGTCCCCCCGAAAAAAGAGCTGTTAAAAGAGCATACAAGCTAAAACTAGAAGGAAGGAGGCGTCCTGGTAGACCACGGAAAAGGTGGTTAGATGAGGTAGAAGATGATCTGTGTACCCTAAGAGTGCATGCTTGGAGAAAGCAGGCTTTGGATCGAGAAGGATGGAGAGGAGTAGTGGA
>NC_141031.1:1027500-1077500 GCF_052040795.2 Danio rerio
GTTTTTTGCGTGTTTCCGATTGCAGTTTGTCATTCTGGTTTTATAAGTCTATGCTGTCTGTGAGTTTGTTGCCTGTTATTAAGGATAAAGATGGAAGTTTGGATAAGTATTGACCAATCCCAGCAGGCACACAACATCATAAGACTGTAATATTAGGTTAGTTTTAGGTTGTGACGTCAGGTGACCAAAATTTAATGCCTAGTCAGCGTCTAAGGACATTATTGTTTTGATGTCCAATAACGACATCAAATTACGTTGATACTTGGTTGATTTTAGGTTGTGTTGGAAAGTGACCAAAATCCGTCTGATAGATGTGATAGTGGTAACATCCACACAATGTCAAGGTGTAACATGATTAAACATTGATATTTGGTGGATTTTAGGTCGGACACTGACGTCGGCCTGATGTTAGGTTATGTTTGGCGCACGTCAGACATATAAAAGGATTACTTATGCACATCACCTCAAAAACAGAGGAGAATGGCCCTGAAGCGCACAGCATAAGAGATGACAGCTGTCTGTGCTATCTGGGGCTGCTTATTGATCATGAATGTATTGTTTTCATTTCTGCGCCATGAAAACACCACGATTCATTCGACAATTGTTTGATATGTGAATATAATTCAGTAAAAAGAATGCAAAAACTGTATGAGCACCGGCAAGAGCTTTCATTTGAGCTATAACTTATACATGTGTCATATGAAACATATAAATGAACCAATGTAAAATACCCAGCTCGGGGATCCAAAATACTGTGTATTTAAGTGTAAATAACTTTTGTACAGTAGAATAAAAACCAAAGTGATGCATATGAGCATAAAATATAGATTCTACACTTTCAAACGAAACCCCTTACAGGGTTATTTCTTTTCTGTATTTCTTTACAGATTATTATTTC
Organism: Danio rerio; assembly: GCF_052040795.2. Lineage (NCBI taxonomy): Eukaryota > Metazoa > Chordata > Actinopteri > Cypriniformes > Danionidae > Danio > Danio rerio. The sequence continues at coordinate 1,028,399 of NC_141031.1, forward strand.
TTAAAGTAGACAATATGTTTTGCTTGTCTAGAAAATTATTCTTGATTCAAGATTTTTGTTAGATATTAGGACTTAAAACAAGACAAAAACTAGATTTTTTTCGCAGTGTAGCCTTGCATGCTCCGCCGATGATTGGGTCAAAGTCAAGGAGAACAAGAAGTGCATTTAAAAAAAAAATCAAAACAGAATGAAAGGAAGTGAAATCTCCCACTGTACAACCGCTGGAGTGTCAATAGATTTTTTTCCAGCTCTTTGATTGTAGATAATTACCTCAGTTATTTGCGAGTGGGCAGCAGGGGCCGACTGAAGGGTTATTACCACCTCCTGCCTTCAGCCGGAACAAAGAAACCATGAGGAGAGACACGCTGAAAGCAGGAGTGATGAGAAATCATTTACAATCAGACGATGAGCCCGACCGGACATTCAATAACATCATCCCGCTCTATAGTCTGGGGTCGATGGCTGGTCTCGGATCATTGATAATGATATGCAGCTGTCATGGATTATCGATCTCACGTTCTGCTTTAATATGGCATTAAAGTCTATCGAAAATGAGCATTCTGTCGTTGACTGTGTTACAACGGACATTAGTGATCCAGGTATTTACCTTAATATAACCAATAATGAGCATTGGGTCATTGACTAGGTTTATGTTTAAATGCACATCAGCGATCCAATTATTTACCTTAATTTTATCAATAATGAGCATTCTGTCATTGACTGTTAAAATGCACATCAGTGATCCAATTATTTCCTTTAACCAATCAGTAATCGATTTATTTACCTCAATATAACCATAAATCAGTAATCAAATTAAAAATATTATTTTATAAAATAGCTGATAATGAGTATTCTGTCGTTGACTACAGCTATGTTTACATCGGTACTGAAATTGTTTAGCTTAATATAACCAAATATCAGTATTCCAATTATTTACCTTATTATAATAATAATAAAATTTGGATTCTGTTATTGATCATGTTTAAATGAGCGTCAGTAACCCAGTTATTTAGCTTAATATTACTGATAATGAACATTATATCTTTGTCTGTGTTTAAATGAACATCAGTAATCGGATTATTTACCTTAATATCACCGAAAATGAGCATTATGCCACTGACTGTTTAAATGGACATCAGTAATCCAATTATTTACTTTGAACAGACAACAGTAATCGATTGATTTACATTACCATAACCATAAATCAATGATCAAATTATTATATTATATTATATTATAGTATATTATATTATATTATATTATATTATATTATATTATATTATATTATAAACTACTATATTATAAACTGATAATGTGTGTTCTCTCACTGACTACAGGTGTGTTTACATGGACATCAGTAATCAAATTATTTACCTTATTATAATGTAAAAATGTGGATTTTGTCATAGATTACGTTTAAATGGGCATCAGCAATCCAGTTATTTAGCTTAATATTACCAATAATGAACATTGTCATTGACTATGTTTATATTAACATCAGAAATCAATTTATTTACCTTAATATAACCAAAACTGAGCCATCTTGTCATTTTCTATTACATAGACATCAGTAATCCATTTATTCACGTTAATTTTAACAATATTAAGCATTCTGCCATTATCTGTAGAAATGGACATCAGTAATCCAAATATTTACTTTAACCGAACATCAATTTATTTACCTTAATATAACAATAAATCAGTAATCGAATTATATTATTATATCATTACCTTAATATAGCTGATAAGGAGCATTCTATCACTGATCACAGGTATGTTTACATGGACATCAGTAATCAAATTATTTAGCTTAATATAACCAAACAGTAATCCAATTATTTATCTTATTCCAATGAAAAAAACTAGAAATTGGTCACTGATTACGTTCAAATGAACCTCAGCAATCAAGTTATTTAGCATATTAAGGATAATAAACATTACGTCATTATCTATGTTTAAATGAAAATCAGTTATAGGTTTATTAACCTTAAAATAGCTGATAATAAGCATTCTGTCATTGACTATTACATGGACATCAGTGATCCAATTATTTCCTTTAACCAATCTCTAATCAGTTTATTTACCTTAATATAACCATAAACCAGTAATCAAATTATATTATTATTTGATAAAATAGCTAATAATGAGCATTCTATCATTGAGAACTATGTTTACATGGACATCGGTAGTCAAATTATTTAGCTTTATATAACCAAACATCAGTATTCCAATTAAATACCTTATAATAATAAAACAAATTGGATTCTGTTATTGATAAGTTTTAAATGAGCGTCAGTAACACAGTTATTTAGCTTAATATTAATGATAATGAACATTGTACAATTGTTGTTACAATGTAACAACTACTTTTTTTTGAAGCTACATTAAAGAAATTGAGAGACCACAAAACAACTTTCAGAGATTCATGTGTATTTAGAAATGTATATGACAGCAGGTATGAATAATTATTGTTACACACTGGGGATATGAAATGATCAGCAGTCAACTCATTAATGATCACTATTAGACAGAAATAAGCATTCGATAAGTGTCTTTCTCATTGAATCTAGTATTTATAGCAATCCAAAAAAGATACCAACAGTCCTTAAGTGAATCACATGAAAGATCAATTTCAGCAAACAGTTCATCAATGGCTGGCCACGGAATCAGTAGGAAAGTGGATGGAAAAAGTCTGTGGATACGAGGATGGATTGTCCAGGTCCTGTTTTGATGACTTAAAGTGGATACCAAAAACCCTATCTGAGGTATAAGAACAAAAATGTTCCTCAAATAAGGGCATCAACAAACAACAGCGCAGTGAAGAAGCCTTTCCATGTGCTAGGCACCATACTTCCTGCCTACTGCTTCTTCTCTACCTCCTTTTAAGCAGATTGGAGACTTACTACCTAGATCGCCCTCTAATGGGTGAGATAGCTACTACAGGTAGATATTTCAAATAGTAACAGGAAAACTGTTACACACCCCTTCCCCTAAAGAAAAGAGTTATACAGTTCCATAAAATTCCTTCAACTTTTCCACATGGTAAGTATCACATTGACTGGGTTTATCAAGCATTACCACTCTGTAGTTGACATTATTTACCTTTTTTACAATTTTGCCAGGACCTTGCCATTTCGGAGCTAATTTGGCCATAAAGGAATCTGCAGCTCGAGACAGAGGGTGTGTGAGGATCCAAACCAAATCTCCTTCCTCAAAGGACTTTGGTTTTCTACGTTGATTGTAGTATTTTCCTTGTCTCTCTTGTGCTTGGCTGGTCTTTGCAATCACTTGCTCAAGGAAAGCTTTCTGCCTTTCAAGGGTGTTATATGCTAGATGGTCTGGATTAGGTGGTCTCTGGATCAGCCTGTCTAGAGGACCCTTCAACTTACGTCCCAAAGCAACTTCAGCTGGAGTGAAACCCGTACTTTCCTGCCATGCTGAGTTAATGGCATACCTGAACTCAGGGATCCATTTATCCCAGTCACGGTGATTGTCATGGACATAAGAGGACAACATTGTTTTTAGGGTTCGGTTTATCCTCTCAGTTAAGTTGGTCTGCGGATGATAGGCAGTACTGAGCTTCTGAACTACTCCCCATCACTTGCAGGTCTCATTGAGCAATTGGGCTGTAAATTGAGGGCCGCGGTCAGAGACGAGATATGCTGGAGTTCCCCATCGAGTGAACATCTCTTTTGTCAGGATGTTAGTTATGAGGTGAGTTTTTGCAGATCTTAAAGCAAAAAGTTCCACCCACTTGCTGCAATAATCCACAAAGACTAATAAGAATTCATTCGATCGATTACTTTTTGGGAAAGGACCCATTAGATCCACTCCAAGCATATAGCCAGGCTCTACTACGGGTGTTGACTGCAACAATCCAGACAGTTTCGAGATTCTCGGTTTATATATTTGACAAGTCTTACACTGGGTGCAAAAGCTCCAAACATCCTTACGGATTTCAGGCCAATAGACACTGTCAAGTAATCTCTTCAAGGTTTTCATCCTTCCTAAGTGTCCACTCAGTGGATTTGAATGGGCGAAGTGTAAAAACTGTTCTCTCAGTGATGCAGGGATGACTAGTTGGTAAACACACCCTTGATCTTTGTTAGGCACCCTGCGAAAGAGGTAGTCATTCTGTACACAATAAGCAATGCGGCTGGAATCTGTGGTGGCTTGCTTAGCTGCTTCCCATAGAGCTTGCAAAGAAGAATCAAGCTTCTGAGCTTTCCCAATTTCATCCCAGCTGACTGGCAAATTAGGATCAGTCTTGTTAGCCTGGCAGATGGCAATATGACCTACAACCTCTTGCCCTGGTATACCTCTGGATAGGGCATCAGGTACCACATTGCAGGACCCCTTACGGTACTTGACCAGGAAACTGAAACATTGTAGTCGTAATGCCCATCTGGTTAAGCGTGAAGATGGTTTAGGGTTATTGAATACCCAAGTCAGGGCAGAATGATCAGTCAGTACTTCAAAGTTTCGTCCTTCCAAATACTGCCTCCACTTCTCTACAGCCCACACGACCGCAAGACATTCCTTCTCTGCAGTGGAGTATGATTTTTCTGCTCCATGTAAAAGACGTGAAGCATAGGCAATGACGTGTTCTGCACCATCAAAATCCTGTGTCAATACAGCTCCTAGTCCTATGTCACTGGCGTCAGTCTGCACTCTAAAGACTTTGGTGAAATCCGGGGGCATTAATACTGGTGCTCGTTGTAGTGCATATTTGAGATCATCAAAGGCATTTTGACATTCAACTGTCCAGTTCCAGATTGCATTCTTACCTTTCAGTGCATACAATGGAGCAGCTCGCTCTGAGAAGTGAGAAATGAACCGATGGTACCAACTAGCAAGACCTAAAAATCTCTGTACCTCTTTGAGATTTTTTGGGACAGGAAAATCCTGAACTGCTTTGATTTTAGTGTCTTCAGTCCGTACTCCTTCCTCAGAAACAACATGTCCTAGGTAAGTAATGGTCCTCTGCAACATAGAACATTTCTTGAGATTGAGTGTTAAACCAGAGTCTTGCAATTTTGCAAAGAGTAGCTTGAGATGTTGAAAGTGATCTTGGATGGTTTTTGAGTAAACCACAATGTCGTCAAGATAGACAAAGCAAAACTTTCCCATGTAGTCTCTCAGAACATTGTTCATGAGCCTCTGAAAGGTTGCAGCAGCATTTCGCAGGCCAAAAGGAAGACGAAGAAACTCATATTGGGCATTTTTGGTGACAAAAGCAGTCTTTTTGATGCTGTCTTCATCCATTTTTACCTGCCAGTAGCCAGATTTGAGATCTAATGTGCTAAATATGGTTGCTCCATACAAGGACTCAAGGATATCCTGAATTTGAGGCATTGGAAACCCATCAAGAGGAGTCTTGGAGTTCAAAGCTCTATAATCAACACAAAAGCGGGTACTGCCATCTTTTTTAGGCACAAGTACAACTGGTGATGCCCATGGAGATACAGAAGGTCTTATAATGCCTTTGTCAAGCATTCTTGCTATTTCCTCATCTATAAACTTCTGTTTGTTGACTGGAACAGGATAGGCCTTCTTTCGCACAGGAATTTCATCAATTGTATGGATTTGATGATGAATCAAGTTGGTTTGACCTAAAGTTTCAGTGCATACAGTGGGCCGATCAAGCATCAGTCCTTCTAGTTGACGTCTATGGGCTTTAGAGACATCAGCTCGATCCACTAACTCCTTTATAATGGTTAGATCAGTAGAAGGCGTTGGTATTAGAGGTAGTGCAAGGTGCAGACTTACTATTGGTGAAGGGGAGGAAGAGGTGAAGGAGTGGATTACCCCATATTCTTCAGGTAAAGAATAGGAAGAATTTCTAAAATCGACTGTGATTCCAGACATCTTCAAAAATTCCAGGCCCAACAAAACAGGAAAAGCCAAGTCACAATCTTTCATTACATATGCTCTGATAGGATAGTCATGTCTGTGGATGGTAGCCTGCCAAGCTATCTTCCCCAAGGCTGATTGTACACATCCATTTGCAAGAGAAAAGGACTGTCCTCTACTCGATTGCAAAACTTCATGATTTGACTTTAGTCGTTTCCAGCAGGACTCTTGAATTAAAGAGTAAGTGCTCCCAGTATCCAGAATTGCTTGATATTGATGACCTTTAATAGTTAAGGGCAATGTTAATGTGACAGGAGATCTTTCACTGATATCAGAACATACAGCTATGTGAGGGTTCGACTGTCGGCCCTTAAAAAATTTATTACCCTCAGTGGACTTTGCATTAGCTTCTTGGTGCCTCTGTCTCCAAAATGATCTTTCTTCATTGATATCTTTTTCTATAAGTGTTCCTACACGTACCAACTCATCTACAGTAGTTACAGTACCTCTTAAAATGCTTGCTATTCTTGGGTTACAGTTCCGTAGTGCTGCTTGGAGAATCTCACGCTCTGTCATGGAAGGTTTCAGTCTCAGACATAATGCTCTGTACTGGTAGGCAAATGTTCGAATACTTTCATCAACCCCTTGTTTCCTTTCTCTGATCCTTCTTTCCACTTCAACATCATGATCATCTGCTAAGAAAGATTGAAGAAAAACAGACTTGAATTGTGTCCATGTTCTTACCCTCTTCTTCTCGGCTACCCACCAGTCTTTAGCTGTGTGTGTCAATACAGAAGGAAGCATGGATATGATCTCAGAGTCATTTAAAGGTTGTACAGCCAGATATTCATCACATCGTTCCAGGTATGTAATAGGGTCTTCCCCATCTAAACTCCCAAATTTTGGAAACTCTAGCTTGATAGGAGTCTTAAAATGTACAGGACGACAAGATCCATGGTCTAATATGGTGTGGCTGAAGTGTGGAGTAGACGTTGCACCCCCAGAAGGCTGGATTAATGATTTCAATTGTCCATCTCTCCGTTTCAGGCAATCCATAATTGCTTGCCCCAACTCTTGAACCTTTGTTTCTAAAGTATCTTTCACTTGGGTACACTCCTTCTTTAACATGGTAGATAACGAATTCTCGAGCTGTTGTATATCTATGGGGTGATCTTGGTACTGTTTTAGCATGTGCTGGACCTGACTCTCAATGACAGCAATCCTATTACTTTGTTCATTCAGCTGATGCTGAATGTCTTTGAAACGAACATCAGAGGAATTTTCAAATGCTTCAACTCTACTTTCAACTTTATGCATTCGTGTGGCCATAATCATTGTTAACAAGCTATCATCATCTTCAATTGTAGGAGGTGGAGGAGGTAACAAAGAATCATCAAAATCCCCTTCTTCTTGTTCACCAATTTCAGGTTCATTTTCCAAGTACAAGCTAGCGAGAGAATGAATAAGGTCTTGAATAGGCTCTCGATGAGTAGTGAAAGGCTCTGAAGAATAATCAGGTAACAAAGAATCATCACCCTCTGTCTCTTTAGCCAAGGCAGCCATTTTGAAGCTACTAAAGCTCTTCAAATAATGTCAACTTTAGAATGCTGAAATAGAGTGTAATGTTAGGACTTTTGAAATTATGGCCTCATAGACACATTAATAAAAACATGACTCAAAGAAAGCAGAATGTATCTCTCAAGAATTCAATCAAATTTTGTCTTTTGTTCGGGCGCCAAATATGTAACAACTACTTTTTTTTGAAGCTACATTAAAGAAATTGAGAGACCACAAAACAACTTTCAGAGATTCATGTGTATTTAGAAATGTATATGACAGCAGGTATGAATAATTATTGTTACACACTGGGGATATGAAATGATCAGCAGTCAACTCATTAATGATCACTATTAGACAGAAATAAGCATTCGATAAGTGTCTTTCTCATTGAATCTAGTATTTATAGCAATCCAAAAAAGATACCAACAGTCCTTAAGTGAATCACATGAAAGATCAATTTCAGCAAACAGTTCATCAATGGCTGGCCACGGAATCAGTAGGAAAGTGGATGGAAAAAGTCTGTGGATACGAGGATGGATTGTCCAGGTCCTGTTTTGATGACTTAAAGTGGATACCAAAAACCCTATCTGAGGTATAAGAACAAAAATGTTCCTCAAATAAGGGCATCAACAAACAACAGCGCAGTGAAGAAGCCTTTCCATGTGCTAGGCACCATACTTCCTGCCTACTGCTTCTTCTCTACCTCCTTTTAAGCAGATTGGAGACTTACTACCTAGATCGCCCTCTAATGGGTGAGATAGCTACTACAGGTAGATATTTCAAATAGTAACAGGAAAACTGTTACAATATATATAAGTGAGGTTTCATAAACTAATTTTGAGAGAAACACATGATGTGAGCACGACTGGCTGCTCATCTGTAATCAGTAATAATCCAGTCAGATTGATCCAAGTCTACAACAATTGGAGCAAATTTTCCCTACTGCTCTTTCTTCTTTTGGAAGAATCCCCCCTTCCACCCCAGCTCCTCCTCTATCTCTGAGTTATCTCTGAGCTCAGGGTTCCCTCCCGGGACAGCATACCAAACCTACTTTTAGGGTGTACTCACACTATGTACAGTTGCCTTGTCCCCATTTCCGTCTCCCCGACGGCCCTCACTCACATTACATTCGGACCTGGACACGCTTACGTCATCGATGATGCGCTGTTCAGTAAGAAGTGATCTCGCTCAGCACAGTGGAGATTTCTCTAGTTATATCGCTTTAGTCATTTGGGATGCGGTGACACACAGTCAAATATTTTGCCAAACAGATCCGCCACTTTTGACGCTCATAAACAGTCATAAAGCTCTCGTGCTGCAGGAATGAGGAGGTTTGCTGAAGGTGCAGCTGTCGTGCAGTGAGGGGTTTGCGTCTTTAATCAACTGCGACAGTTTGCGTTCACTGAACAGTAAGATTGATGAATAAATCCATATGAAACAGTCCCATAAAAGTCAAGTCTCGCTTTCAGTTTCTGGCTTTGGCGCATTTTGAACTCCACGCCAAAGCCACGCCAAAAGCCCAAGTGAACTGCACTCAAGGCACACCTCTTCCAACCGGGCCAGGGCCAGCCAAACAGCCCATGCCTGAGCCTGATTTAGAGCACTCACACTTCTCAAACGATCCAGGAAACGAGGCTGAGCACGGTTCGGATAGCATATTGTGAGTACGCCCTGAGATTCATGTTTTTATTAATTTTTTCCTCATTTATTTCTGCTTCTGAATTGCATTGTGGGAGCTTCATCTTTCTTCCAACAACTTTTAACATTGAAAAGTTTAAAAAAGTGTCTCTCCTGCACATGTGTAATAGTCTGCGTTGCTATATAGTGTGTAGGTGTTATATATTACTCTACATAAACCTTGTAATAAACTGCAGCACATTTTCTGTTATTTTACACACTCATTTCTCTAGATATTCTCATTTCTTGACCAGTATATTATATCAAAACTGCAAACAACACAAAAAGCGGAAACCGTTCTTCAACAGATATTTTTACAGTTTGCTTATCATTATGCATTGCACAGAGGAAATAAAAGTCATGTATGTTTGGAATGAAATTCCTGCAGTGGATTTTGTGAGCGTGCATGAATTATCACAGAATTAAAAACTCTAGCGTGAACTAATCCTTCAACAATTCTCAGTCGTCACTCATCTACACTGGCTATGAGAAGCCTGACATTTCAGATAAACTAGTTTCTGCTGCAGGATTAAATGTCATTTGTGTTGTGTAGCCTCATGTGACGTCTCTTCTTGTGTGTGTGTGTGTGTGTGTGTGTGTGTGTGTGTTCTGGATGGATGATGTAAGATCTAAAGAGCCATTTGTAGCGCACACAGTCTTGCTTTATTCCTCCCCCACTCTTTTAGACATGCTAAGTTGCTCTGCCTCCAGGCTAACCGTGTCTGCTAGCACTTAATATCCTCTTCGCCAAAAAATAAAAAGAGCCCCATTTTCACCAAGGTTAACACAAGCTCTCGAACACCACCAGTGCAATGCTTTACTCTTGTACTGTAGCACATGCAATTGGGCAATTCATTGGAAGATTACTGGGAAAACAAAAAAGGCAGCTGGTTTTGGCATGAATTGAGTGTGATCTGGCGTCCGCAGTAAACCAATGAGAGAAAAGCGCTCTGGAGCTGAAAACGCAACAATGAGAGGCTTAGATTGACAGGCTGATTACAATCGCAGGCTGGGGGGAAAGCGACCCATCTTTGTTTGCCGTCTGCATCTGCAGAGCCCTGATAATTTGCTACCAGTTTGGAGAACAATTATGCCGGATTCACTTATGCTGCTGGGTCAGGAGAGTACGCACGGATTTACTGTTTGTTTATTTATTTATTTATTTTGTGCCTGTAAAGCATCTTTACTAGTAAAAAAAAAAAAAAAAAAAAAATATATATATATATATATATATATATATATATATATATATATATACATACACATACTTAAATGTTGTACATCTATATAAAAAATAGCCAAAAAATCTGTTTATTTATTTATTTTTTTCTTTACAACTAAGTAGACAAAAAATACTCACTGGCCACTTTATTAGGTACACCTTACTAGTACCGGATTGCACCCCCCTTTGCCTTAATCCTTGGTGGCATAAATTCAACAAGCTACTGGAAATATTCCTCAGAGATTTTGCTCCATATTGTCATGATAGCATCACACTGTTGCTGCAGATTCGTCGGCTGCACATCCATGATGCCAATCTCCCGTTCCACCACATCCCAAAGCTGCTCTATTGGATTGAGCTCTGGTGACTGTGGAGGCCATTTGAGTACAGTGAACTCATTGTCATGTTCAAGTCTGAGATGATTGAGCTTTATGACTTTCCTGCTGGAAGTAGCCATCAGAAGACACTGTGCTCATAAAGGGATGGACATGGTCAGCAGCAATACTCAGGTAGGCTGTGGCGTTGATGCTCAATTGGTACTAATGGACCCAAAGAAAATCTCCCCCACACCATTACACCACCACCACCAGCCTGAACCACTGATACAAGGCAGGATGATCCATGCTTTCATGTTGTTGAGGCCAAATTGTGAGCCGAGCATCCGAATGTGTCAGCAGAAATGGAGACTCATCAGAGCAGCAACGTTTCTCCAATCTTCTATTGTCCAGTTTTGGTGAGTCTGTGTGAATTGTAGCCTCAGTTTCCTGTTCTTAGCTGACAGGAGCGGCACCCGGTGTGCTCTTCTGCTGCTGTAGCCCATCCGCCTCAAGGTTGGACGTGTTGTGTGTTCAGAGATGCTCTTCTGCAGAGCTCGGTTGTAACGAGTGCTTATTTGAGTTACTGTTGCCTTTCTATCAGCTGGAACCAGTCTGGCCATTCTCCTCTGACCTTATCAACAAGGCATTAGCGCCCACAGAACTGCCGCTCACTGGATATTTCCTCTTTGTCGGAGCATTCTCTGTAAACCCTAGAGATGGTTGTGCGTGAAAATCCCAGTAGATCAGCAGTTTCTGAAATACTCAGACCAGCCCGCACTAACAACCATGCCACGTTCAAAGACACTTAAATCCCCTTTCTTCCCCATTCTAATGCTCACTTTGAACTGTAGCAGATCCTGTTGACCATGTCTAAAAGCCTAAATTCAGTGAGCTGCTGCCCTGTGATTGGCTGATTAGAAATGTGTGTTAACGAGCAGTTGGACAGGTGTACCTAATAAAGTGGCCGGTGAGAATACAAATAAAGAGACTAATTGTGTATTACTATTCTAACATGAGCTGTATATTAATACGCATTTTATTAACTATAAAAGTACATCATTACCAGCAAAAATGTAAATAGATTACACAATAAAATTTTAAAGGTTAATATTAATATAGGTAACATATTTTATATTTTCAAGGTTAATATATATATATATATATATATATATATATATATATATATATATATATATATATATATATATATATATATATATATATATGTATATAGGTCAGATCAGAATTAGCAGACAATATATATTTAAAGACATTTGTTGGCTCATCTGATCTGTATGCTGATATGCATTTTACTTATCGGAAAATAATGTAAATGCAAATTATAATGCATTAATTTTTACTGCTATCATCTTAATATTATCTGAACACTAATCATTATTTGAATACAAAAACATGCCAACTTCACATGCAATTTGACCAAAAAACCCCCCTAAATTTTCCATATACGTCCCAAGTTGTTTCATCACATCGTGAAGTAAAGCCCACACATCTACAAAGTAAAACATGACCTCACACATTACTTTAATCATAAGTGTAGTCTGTCATCTCCACTCTCTCAAAATGTGCCGGGACATGACATTTGACTTTAAGTCTCAAACAAAAATAGCGTCCTGTGATTAACCTGGCAGCTCGAAACAGCTTGAGTCACGGCAAAGCACCGTCTAACTACACAACACGATTATGTCATGTCTGAAATAAAAGGCCTGCGTTTGCGTGGATTGTTGACAGCTGTAAGAGTGTGCGAACTTTTAACAGCTTTGAAGGTTGCAGAGAGGTTGGAGATGCAAATAACAAACAATAAAAAAGGGATTTTGTTGAACAGTTGCGCCTCTTTTATTTAATATCCACTCGCCAGTTTAACCAGGTGTTGTTTGCTGTGGGATTGAGCCGTGCTGCTGCTCACACAAACAATGCCAGTAAAAACAACTGTAAAGAAATAATGATAATGGTTGCGAGAAGCCAAGAGAGTATTTCAAGTTCATCATAATAAATTAACTTTATAATCATGAATAGTTGTATTCTGATGTCATCATTTTCTGTGAATTAATCAACATATTTTGACATATTCAAAGTCTGTTCAAGTCCACCATAATGACTTTACAAAACTTTACATTTTAACCAAAAGTAGACCCACACACAGGCCTAATATTATTGTTGTTGTTTAACAGTGGGCTCTATTTATTTTAGAGCGCAAAACGCAGGGCGCAAACGCTTTCAGGGCATGTCAGAATGGATTTTTGCTAATTTAAGGATGGGAAAATCCGCTTTGCGCCGTGGTGCATGGTCTAAAAGGGTTAAGTTTATTTTCTTAATGAGTTATAGGTGTGTTTTGAGAATAAACCAATCAGAGTCTCATCCCCCATTCCCTTTAAGAGCCAGCTGCGTCACGCCAAGAGCGCATTTTGACGTAAAGAAAGTTCACTTTCGCTTTTGCTCTCGTGGACAGGGAAATCTTTATGCACGGACATCAATTAGCCTATAAATAATTAATTTCGTTTGTTAAGCGCAAAGATTAGTTTCAAAACTATTTCTAAATTCAGCTCTAATTTCCAGCAAACGAATAAATGAACAATAATAACAAAGTGTGGTCAAAATACTGAGTTATATCCTAATACACATGCTGTGCCCTATATAGTCTAAAACCTGACAGGTGGACAAATCTAAGCTTGTTTTTAATAAAACAAATATAATAAATAATACTGCTAATAATAATAACATTATACAAAAGCAAATGAGATGAAGAGATGAAGAAAATATGAAGGCAGTGTTTTTTCATATTTATGTAGGCTAGAAATTAATATGTTTTGTAATATTTTAATAATTTATATTTATATCCAATATATATCCTTATTATATATATCCTTAATATATTATATATTTTTCACATGTAAAGATATTTGTGTATTGCTCTGCATCTTGTGTGTAGTGTGTAAGCCAGGCGCACTTTGCGCCAGACAATAGACCGACTTTGTTCTGGTCTAAAGAGCAGACTATTTACAGTTTCTCAAAATAGCAACGCCACAAAACACGCCTGCTTTTTTAGACCAGAACGCCTATGGGCGCACATATAAACGCAAATGAATTTGCTATTTAAACAGTGTGGCGCAACACCTCAAAATGACACTTGCGCCGAGCTGAAAGTAGCAAAAGAGTATTGCGCCGCGCCTTGCGCCACATTGCACCAGGTGTATGATTGGGCCCTATATGTTTGAGAATTAACAATAATAATAGGCTACCAATATTAATCTTAATTTTACATCTACAGAATTGTGAGAAAATTGTGATCTTGATTTTAAGCAAAAACAATGGTGATTCACATTTTAACCAGAATCGTACGACTCTGTTGCAAGTATCATATGGTTAAATATTCCGTGTCTAATAACAAAGTACACATCAATGAAAAGACTATTCAAATTAATTCTGAAATTGTTTTTTTGTACTTTCATTTTCTTTTCAGCTTAGCCCCTTTATTAATCCGCGGTCGCCACAGCGGAATGAACCACCAACTTATCCAGCACATGTTTTACGCAGCGGATGCCCTTCCAGCTGCAACCCATCCCTAGGAAACATCCATACACACACATTCACTCATGCACTATGGACAATTTAGCCTACCTAGTTCACCGGTACCGCATGTCTTCGGACTGTGGAGAGCACCCGGAGGAAACCCACGCCAACATTACATTTACATTTACATTTAGTCATTTAGCAGACGCTTTTATCCAAAGCGACTTACAAATGAGGACAAGGAAGCAATTTACACAACTAAGAGCAACAATGAATAAGTACTAAAGGCAAGTTTCAGGTCTGTAAAGTCTAAGAAGGGAAGTGTTAGTAGTTTTTTTTTTTTTTTTTTTTTTTTTTTAGTTAGTGTGATATTCAAAGAGGCAATTGCAGATTAGGAAGTGAAGTGGAGACTAAATAGTTGAGTTTTTAGTCGTTTCTTGAAAATAGCGAGTGACTCTGCTGTTCTGATGCAGTTAGGGAGTTCATTCCACCAACTGGGCAGATTGAGCGTGAGCGTTCGTGAAAGTGATTTTTTCCCTCTTTGGGATGGAACCACGAGGCGACGTTCATTCACAGAACGCAAGTTTCTTGAGGGCACATAGATCTGCAGAAGTGAGTGCAGATAAGAAGGTGCTAGGCCAGAAGTCACTTTGTAGGCAAACATCAGAGCTTTGAATTTGATGCGAACAGCAACTGGCAGCCAGTGCAAACGGACTAGCAGCGGAGTGACATGTGCTCGTTTAGGTTCATTGAAGACAACTCGTGCTGCTGCATTCTGGAGCAGTTAAAGAGGCTTGATAGAGTTAGCTGGAAGCCCAGCTAGTAGAGAGTTGCAGTAATCCAGTTTGGAGAGAACAAGAGCTTGAACAAGGAGTTGAGCTGCATGTTCAGATAAGAAGGGTCGGATCTTTCTGATGTTATAGAGTGCAAATCTGCACGATCGAGCAGTTCTAGAAATGTGGTCAGAGAAGTTTAGTTGGTCATCAATCGTTACTCCAAGGCTTTTCACCATTTTGGATGCAGTAATGGTTGCCCCATCCATCTGGATTGAAAAGTTATGGTGTAGAGTCGGGTTGGCAGAAACTACAAGCATTTCCGTTTACATGCATTCCGTCAACATGGGGAGAACATGCAAACTCCACACAGAAACGCCAACTGATCCAGCCGAGGCTCGAACCAGCGACCTTCTTGCTTGGTGACAGCACTACCTACTGCGCCACTGGGTTGCCGAAATATGCAATTCAGGGCCAGAGTGGGACTCCTTTTCAGCCCTGGAGTTTCAAGCCTCAGACCGGGCCACCTCAGTGCACGACTGACTATATTAAAATAAGGTCATTTCCAATTCAGTTTCTGATTACACTATCACGTCTTTTGTTGAGAAAACAGCTGCTTAGAACTTCAAATGTTCAACAACCCTTACAGTATTATATGTCTTCACAATAAAAATGAAAAAAAAAATAACATACTCAGACGAGGATCAAACCTGGGTCGGAGGTGTCGTAATTTAACATGCTAACCACTGGACCACAACAGTTGTATATAGACTCATCTGAGTTATATCATCATTAACCTGCAGGCTGGTTATATATAAAGAGAGCAGAGCTGAGGTAAAATAATGAATAAGAAGACTGTGGTCAAGTAAATAAATTAATTAATTTAAAAAGTGTGACTGCTGAGAGCTACAGATTCGGGAGCTAGGGACACCGGCCCTCACGGCCAAAAAACGGACCGGCCCACCGGGAATTCTCCCGGTCCTCCTGATTAGCCAATCCGGGCCTGATGCAATTTTATAAGCTGGGGCATTTTAGTAGTTTAAGTATTGAAGAGCTCAATTCAATCAGTTCAGAAAATCATCGGTTATCTGCTTTCGCAAATAAACTCTTCAGATGTTTTCTGGATATTAGTCTCATAATAGACTGCTCCTTGCTGAAAATGCACATGCATTGGTTACACTTTAATTCATAATTCATGCTATTGACTATGGCTTATTATTTGCCTCTTATTAAAATATGAACTGTTTATAAGAAGCATGATCTTATTATGCATCACTAATCCTAGCCAATACCTAAACCCAAGGATTACCATAATAATAAGCAGCTAATTAGTAGTTAATTGAGCTAAAAGTCTTAGTTAATAGTTTATTAATAGGGTAAATAAGACAGCACGGTGGCTCAGTGGTTAGCACCATGGCCTCAGAGCAAGAAGGTCGCTGGTTCAAGTCCCGGCTGGGCCAGCTGGTGTTTCAGTATGGAGTTTGCATGTTCTCCCCGTGTTGGCGTGGGTTTCCTCCGGGTGCTCTGGTTTCCTCCACAGTCCAAAAACATGCGCTTTAGGGGAATTGATTAACTAAATTAGCTGTAGTGTATATGAATGAGTGTGTATGGGTGTTCCCCAGCACTGGGTTGCAGCTGGAAGGGCACCTGCTGTGTAAAACATGCACTGGAATAGTTAGCGGTTCATTCCGCTGTGGTGACCCCTGATAAATAAAGGGGCTAAGTCTAAAATAAAATGAATGGATGAATGAAAATAAAGTGTTAGCCTTGCATTTGCTTTCTGTAGCCAATACTACATTAGTAAATCCCGGAAGCATTGACAACTGCTGTTCAGCTACATGACAGTAGTCTGCTGCACCTTCTAAGTTAAAACTGTGCATGACAAACATTGTGGAAAAAATGTTATATGAAAAAAAAAAGAGGAATAGTGGGCAAATGGTGGAAGGAGCTGGATGAAGAGTGTCGTCTGTTCAGGGTGTATTTTAATCCGAGTGCTGCCAGTGCAGTTTTGGGTCGCTCTTTTGTCTGGTGATTCTGGAGTGCTCTATTGTGTGCAGCCCAAATCACTAAAGGCAGGACATCATGCTCTCTACATGTACTCACATATCCAGAAGTGGCACTGGGATTGCATGCTTTAACAGGCTTTCTATCAGGCTAGAAAAGATGCTTTGAAGAATGTGTCAATGAGTCTGACTGTGCACAGCTGCAATGCAGTTCATTACACTTTACATGAATCCTTAAAAGAAAACATACGGCAAAAAAGTTTTTTATTAATGTACTGATTATGTATGATTATGTTATTATTATTATTATTATTATTATTATTATTATTATTATTATTATTAATATTATTATAGTCATTGCTATTATTATTATTATTATTATTGCTATTATTATTATTATTATTATTATTATTATTATTATTATTATTATTATTATTATTATTGCTATTATTATTATATTAATTTATTATTATTTTATTATTATTATTATTATTATTATATTGTATTATTATTATTGTTATTGTTATTATTATTATTATTGCTATTATTATTATTATATTATTATTATTATTATTGCTATTATTATTATTATTATTATTATTATTATTATTATTATTATTGCTATTATTATTATATTAATTTATTATTTTATTATTATTATTATTATTATATTGTATTATTATTGTTGTTGTTATTATTATTATTATTATTATTATTATATTATTTTATTATTATTATTATTATTATTATTGCTATTATTATTATTATTATTATTGATATTATTATTATATTATTTTATTATTATTATTATTATTATTATTATTATTATTATTATTATTATTATTATTGCTATTATTATTATTGTTATTATAGTTGTTATTGTTAATATTATTATTATTATTATTATTATTATTATTATAGTGATTTATGAAGGATCATGTGACTCTGAGGACTAATGAAGCTGAAAATTCATCTTTAAAATCACTGAAAAAATTATTAAAATAAATTATAAACTACTGTTGAACAGTTGTTTTATACTGCAATAACATTTCACAATTTTACAATGTGTACTGTATTTTTGATGAAATAAAAGGCAGCCTTGGTGGGCAGGAGAAGCTGATTTTACATTTCAAAATCCCACTGACCGCAAACGTTTGACCGATAGTGTATATAATATAGACTTTCCTGTGTGGAAGTGGAAATAAAAGTATTGTGAAAATAATTAAACGAGTTCTGCCGTGTTAAATAAGATCGACTGGACAAGGAGGTGTTTAACCACAAACAATCCTGATTTATCTAAAAATAAACAGCATGAGTTCCCAGGACGGTTGTAAACTTTTTTTGAGAGAGGAAAAGAGGGATGCCTAATTTTTTGCTCTTTTTTCCCCCTATTTCTTTCTCAGAAAGCCTTCAAAGCCAAAGTTGTTCAAAGGGCCGGGGGCCGGGAGGAGGACCAGACAGGGCTGTTTTTAATTCATCCTTCTTAATTAACAGTCCGGGCAGCAGCTCCTGAACACTGAGCCTTGACTCACTGTTTTCTCTTATTTCCCCCCCAAAAAAGAGCAAGGGGTTCAGCCTGAGAAAAAGCTCTGGGAAGAGGGGGTGGACCACTGTTTAGCACACTTCCCAAAGCTGCATTAGGAAGTGATCCACTCGCTGCTTTTCTCACCCTTATAACGACAACTAAGTTTGAGTAGTTTCAGTAACAATTCACAGTTTTATTACCTGCCTGTTATTTGGATAATAATAACCCTCCTGTGGTCTTATAATTTTGTTTACACTAATCATCATTGGGGTGAAAATCAGCCTCCTTCACTAAACCTCTAAAATAAAGCAGATCCAATTAATTTCAAATTAAGTTATATTAATGATCATGAATTGACAATGGTATGATCCATCATAGGGGTTATCAAATTTATACTTATATTAATGATCATGAATGGACAATGGTACGAACCATTATAGGGGAGATCAATTTTCTGTTATATGAATGATAATGAATTGGCAATGGTACGAACCATTATAGGGGTGATCAATTTTTAGTTATGTTAATGATCATGAATTTACAATGTTACGAACCATTATAGGGGTGATCAAATTGTTTGTTATGTTAATGCTCATAAATTGACAATGGTGGGAACCATTATGGGTGAGGGGGGGTGTTAAATTTATAGTTATTTTAATGGTCATAAATTGACAATGGTACAAACCATAGTAGGAGTGGTCAAATTTTTAGTTATATGAATGATTATGAATTGAGAATGGTACAAACCATTATAGGGGTGGTCAAACTTTCTGTTATATGATTGATCATGAATTGACCATGGTACGAACCAATATAGGGGTGGTCAAATTTTATGATTATGTTAACGGTCAAACATTGATAGTGATACAAACCATTATGGGGTGGTCAGATTTATAGTTATGTTAATGACCATGAATTGACAATGGTATGAACCAATGTCAAATTCTTCACATCTTGATTTGACGTCCATCAGGGGGAAAATTACAGTTGGTGTTTATTAATGAGCTTTAATTTGTCTAATTAGTAAACTCTCTGACATTTGCACTCTACTTATGAAGTATGATCGCATTCTACATCCCTAATCCTAAATCCAACTACTACCTTAATAACTATAAATAAGCAGCTAGTGGTTTACTGAGCTAAGACTCTTATCTAATGATTTGTAATAGCATGAGTTTGACATTAAATTGTGGCAGTTTTTGTCTTGCATCTTTTGTTCATTGCCTTAATTTCACGCAGACGCATTATTCTTTTCTGCACATGATCAAAAAGCTTACATTTATCAAGTTTGTTTTCTGAAAGTGGCATTCTCCAAATCTGGTAGTAATGACACAGAGCCAGAAACAGCGCCACAGGTCTCGCTCCACTTTACATTTGCAGACCTAATTTGCTCCGCCAGTACACTATTGTGCACTCATAAGTGCATAACATGCCTGAGAGGATGCCTTGCATCTTACTATGTAGGTCAATGCTGCTTGTAGATGAGAAGCTTGGTTTCTTTCTTCTAATTGTGTATTTTTATTTATAATATTTAAAACTTTAGGAAACACTGCCAATTCTCATTATTAATAACTGATTTATCACCTGCATATTGTTAAATTATTATATACTGTTTATCAGTACTTATAAAGCACATATTCTGCATGATTTTACTTCCCCAACTTCTACCTTAACAACTATAAATAAGCAGCTAATTAGGAGTTTATTAAGGCAAAAGTTAAAATTGCGCCTTTAAATAAAGTGTTAAATGCAAAATTCACTATACACTCTACACTAACAATCTTGTGGTGGATCTCAGTTGTAAGAGCAACACATAATAACTTGACTTCTAGTTGATGATGTGTAAAAGTGTCAGAAGGTGGATTTCTCTGCTGGATCATCTGCTGATCTGCATCTCAATCATCACCAATACTGCAGAAGACCTACTGGAACCAGCATGGACCAAGATTCTCAGAGAAATCAGTCAAGTTTGGTGAAGGAAAAGATCATGGTTTGGGGGTCATTCAGTATGGAGAGATCTGCAGAGTGGATGATCAACATCAACAGCCTGAGGTATCAAGACATCTGTGCTGCCCATTACATTACAAACCACAGGAGAGGGACAATTCTCCAGCAGGATAGCGCTCCTGCTCATACTTCAGCCTCCACATCAAAGCTCCTGAAAGCAGAGAACGTCAGGCTGCTCCAGGATTGGCCAGCCCAGTCACCAGACATGAACATTATTGAGCTGATGAAGGAGGAGGTGTTGAAGATGAACACAGACTCTTGATGAACTCTGGGAGTCCTGCAAGAAGGCTTTCTTTGCCATTCCAGATGACTTTATTAAAAAATTAGACTACATTAAATATTAGATCATAGAAATTATAATTGACCAGATGATTTCTGGCACTTTTTGTGACCACATCCACATGGCAGTAAATTTAGGTTAATCCGCAAAAGTTTACTATCATTTTAGACTTTCATCCTCATGTCACTATTCATTTTATTGGCATTTTAGTAGTTTAAAGTAATAATATGATGTATAGGAAATAATATCAAGAGTCTGTAAAATAACAGTAAATGTGCTGCAGTTTATTAAAAGGTGTTTGTAGTGTAATATACAACCCCAACACACACAATACAGCACTGCACACTATTACACATATTTCTAAAAGTCACTTTATATAACCTTCCAAGGTTAAAAGTTGTTGGAAGAAAGATCAAGATCCCATAATGCAACTAAAATGCAGAAATAAATGGGGAAAAATAAAAATATTAAGCAAGAAAATACATTTATGGATATTTGAACAGTGCATTCAGATCTCAAACGCTTCTTCGCTTCTCTGGTTGGGTTTAGATGTACATCATGTGACCCCAACTGAGCCATTTTTTGTGTGTGCGCATATCTTTAAAAGTGGATTTACAGCATAGAGAAGTTCATAATAGGCTGATCGTTTACTCTTACACTTCTGATAATGAGTCAAAACACTGCAAGATTCTCCCTGAGGGTGAAAGAGAGAGAAAAGCCTGTCTAATCACATGTGAGATTGAGTGATGGCGTCTCCATTTGCCTCCTACCATTCAGTTCCAGTGCTACACACACACACACACACACCGAGAGCCTGGGCATGCTACATTAGTCAGCTAATATATAAGCAGCTCATAGCCGGAGCGGAAAATGCAGCTTTCACATTCATCATACATTCTCTTGCTGAAGGAGATCGCATGCACAAATAATGAATACAGAAACTGCATCCAAATCAATTTCAGAATTTATTAAATCAATAATTACTTTAGCTGACAATGATATTAAATGTAGAGCACCTACAGCACTTTAGATGCTGATGTGGAGGCTGAACTGCAAAAATGAATGTACACTGAAAAAATGATGCTCTTAGAGTTTTGTCTTGTTTCTAGTGGAAATATCTAAACATTCTTAAATCAAGAAGCATTTTATGGACAATTTTCTTTTGTTTTCAGAAATTAAGTCAAAATTGAGATATTTCTGTCCAAAAAAACAAGCAAAAGAATCAGCATAGACTCTGAAAATGTACCCTATATACTTTTCTGGAGATCGTGAATTGTCAACGCTGCTACTGAAAACACTGTCGGTTGGGTTTAGGGAAGGGGGTGGGCGGGTCAATCTGTGCTTTTGAAAACACTGTTGGTTGGGTTTAGGGAAGGGGGTGGGTGGGTCAATCTGTGCTTTTGAAAACACTGTTGGTTGGGTTTAGGGAAGGGGGTGGGTGGGTCAATCTGTGCTTTTGAAAACACTGTTGGTTGGGTTTAGGGAAGGGGGTGGGTGGGTCAATCTGTGCTTTTGAAAACACTGTTGGTTGGGTTTAGGGAAGGTGGTGGGCGGGTCAATCTGTGCTTTTGAAAACACTATGGGTTGGGTTTAGGGAAGGTGGTGGGCGGGTCAATCTGTGCTTTTGAAAACACTGTCGGTTGGGTTTAGGGAAGGTGGTGGGCGGGTCAATCTGTGCTT
The DNA here is from genome assembly GCF_052040795.2 of Danio rerio. Lineage (NCBI taxonomy): Eukaryota > Metazoa > Chordata > Actinopteri > Cypriniformes > Danionidae > Danio > Danio rerio. The sequence continues at coordinate 1,050,824 of NC_141031.1, forward strand.
TTGAAAACACTGTTGGTTGGGTTTAGGGAAGGGGGTGGGTGGGTCAATCTGTGCTTTTGAAAACACTGTTGGTTGGGTTTAGGGAAGGGGGTGGGTGGGTCAATCTGTGCTTTTGAAAACACTGTCGATTGGGTTTAGGGAAGGGGTGGGCGGGTCAATCTGTGCTTTTGAAAATACTATGGGTTGGGTTTAGGGAAGGGGTGGGCGGGTCAATCTGTGCTTTTGAAAACACTGTCGGTTGGGTTTAGGGAAGGTGGTGGGCGGGTCAATCTGTGCTTTTGAAAACACTGTTGGTTGGGTTTAGGGAAGGGGGTGGGTGGGTCAATCTGTGCTTTTGAAAACACTGTCGGTTGGGTTTAGGGAAGGGGTGGGCGGGTCAATCTGTGCTTTTGAAAACACTATGGGTTGGGTTTAGGGAAGGGGTGGGCGGGTCAATCTGTGCTTTTAAAAACACTGTCGGTTGGGTTTAGGGAAGGGGTGGGCGGGTCAATCAGTGCTTTTGAAAACACTGTCGGTTGGGTTTAGGGAAGGGGGTGGGCGGGTCAATCAGTGCTTTTATAAACACTGTCGGTTGGGTTTAGGGATGTTGGTGGGCGGGTCAATCAGGTACACAGTGGCCCCCAAAAAAACACAGCTCCTGGGATGTATTTGGTGCTCTGCAGAAAAGTAAATGGGGTACGTAATCAGGTTGAAAATAACCTGCCAATGGGGTTAGCTGACAATCTTGATTTGTTTTTTTGACGTACGATTATTTCACTTTCACCATTGGCAGAATATTTTCCTTGTTTTAAGGAAAAACTCTCTTCTTTTTGACTCATCATTTCTAATAGCATAATATTTCTTGCTCGTCTAGAAAATGCTTTTTGATTTAAAAAAATCAAGAAGACGAAGAATGTAAGTAAATTATTTTTGCAGTGTACAAACATGAAAAATAAGCGTAAAGAGTTGGTCTGTGCCGTCATCAAGTAAAGCAGCAGAAATGCTGACTGATGGACAACGCTGAATTACTGAAGGCGGAGAATATTTGAATGTGTGGAGGGAAAGATAACTGAAGTGGGCTGTAGGAGGAAACTAAAGATGCAAGGTGGACAAACTGATTGCAATGTGCTATATAAACTTTGGTGGAGGAAGTAAAAACATTCTGAAGAAATGAATGAGCTACTGTGTGGTGGTGAATTGCATTATGGGATGTTGAGCTCTGCTTTGTCCACTTTTGATGTTGAAAGTGTCGCCCTATTGCAATGCATTGTAAACCTTACGTAAATAACAACAGCAACTGCTACTACAACTACAACAACAGTATATTTTCCTCGTCTAGAAAAGGCTTCTTGAGTTAAGAATATTTTGATATTTAGACTAGAAACAAGACAAAACTGTAAGTAAGAAATGCATTTGTGCATAATTCCCGTGATAATAATTTGACTCAAACTGTTCTTGATTTTTACACAATAAAAGTCCTGCATGACTGTGGCAATAGTAATCTCTGCCAGTGCATCATCAACACAAAGGTGCGGTCCGAGTCGTCATGACACCTATAGAGTGCTCTCTAGATAGTGAGCGATCAATGATTAAACACATCAGTCAGAAGCTCTGAAAGGGAAAGACACGTCAGGTCAGAGCACAGCGCTTGGTGTGAACATGAAGAGCTGCTGGTGCACTGTAATTAATGCTGACAATCAGTGCTGTGTCAGTCAGAGATGGAGCAGACCACTGCAGACTCCGCAGGGGGGGATATGGTAATCAGTGATGGAGCCCATGAGGGAACTCAAATAATCTCAAAAACTAATGATCTCGCAATCAAATGACACATTTCCTACACAACAACTACTACTACAATAACAACAACAACTACTATAACAACCACTACTACTATTACTACTACTACAATAGCAACAAAACCAACTACCATTATTACTACAATAACAGCAACAACAATAACAACAACAAGAACAACTACTAGTAGTACTACTACAACTACAAGAACGGCAACAACAACTACTGCTTCTACAATAACACCAACACCAACTACTATTATTACTACAATAACAGCAACTACAATAACAACTACTAAAATAACAACAACAACAACTACTACTACTACTACTACTACTACAGCAACAACTACTACTCCTACTACTACTGCTACTACAATAACAACAACAATGCAGAAACATAGTGTTTGTGACACGACAGAACTTGCCGAAATAAACAAGCACAATACCGTTCCCCACAATACTGCATGAATATAAAGTCTGATGATTGGCTATTGGAAGGCGGGGCTGTGTGATGCACTTTTCCCCATTAATAGTAATGTATATATACATAGTATATAGTATATATATATATGTGAGTAATGTCACTGTGAACTGTGAGGAAAATAAGTATTGAACATGTCACTATTTTCTCAGAAAACATATTTCTAAACGTGCTGTTGACTTCTCCCCAGATGTTGGGAGCAACCAAAAAATCCTTATATGCAAAGAAAACAAATCTAATTAGTTCACAAATGAAGTTCTGTGTAATAAAATGAAACGACGCAGGGGAAAAGTGTTGATTACATGAAGAAAGGGAGGTGTAGTTTAGCAGTGAAAGCCCAGACAGCGGCTGAAATGTCTCAGGATATCAGCAAGCCTCTGCTCTTCCTCAGTGTAAATGAATATCAGCTGCTTCAGTCCAACATCTACATCAGCAGGAGGATGAAGATGAAACCAGGGTGGACATTTCAGCAAGTCACTGAACCAAAACACAGCCAAGGAGACTCTCAGATGCTTTCAGAGAAAGAAAGTCAAGCTGTAGAATGGCCCAGCCAATCACCTGATCCGAATCCAATAGAGAATACAGAATAAAGCTCAGATTTAATAGACGAGACCCACAGAAGCATCAAGAGAAACTCACATCTGAGCAATGGATGTGACTTCATTTGAGAACATGCACATAATATTTTAAAACAATGAAAATTTGATGTAAAAACAAACAAACAAACAAACTTTTCTGCTGTTAGAATCCTGCATTGGTCATTTTTTACCTTTAATGCAACAGGAGGGTTAAAACGCAATAAAACTATACACAGGGTTGTCATGGCTGAAATGTGCGTGTCCAATAATGGTGGCAACACAGAAATATAGGACTCTAATTGTTTGATCAATTCCTACTTTCATCAAATAATGACCAAAGCTGTAAAATAAACGTGATGTGTTTTAATGCTCAGCCAGACGTTAGTGCACCTGTAAGTTATTCATCACACTGTGGGCTTCGTCTCAGTAACATCAAAGAGGTTTTAATTGTAGTTTTTTAAACGTTGCAGATCTAATTTAAGGAGTAGGACTTCTTGCAAGATGTGCTATTTATGATAGAGTTGACTCCAAATCCTCGAGATGAATGCTGCTGTCTGCAACCTTGATATTTAACTTTGGTATTGGCCTACTTCACAAAAGTGTTGATTATATTCATCACATATTCCCGGTTTTCATGTACAAGGGTTTATCTACTGGTATAAATGTGCTTAAACCGGCATAGAGCTGGCTGAGTGGCCTTGATTATTCATAAAAAATTACACAATAAAAACAACATAGCAACGTAAACAGCAAAAAATACCTTTCTTACTTACTTTTTTGTATTGTTTCAAGCCAAAGCTGACTCTGATGGATGTTTTTAATACGATCCAGATGTTGACAGTGATCCTCAGCTCTCCATCGAGTTTGTTCTTCTTAAAATAAAGGTATAGGTAAGTTTAGTGGTTAGCTCATACAGCTCATGCTAAAGAGCTCCATTTGGGGGGAGGAGCTTAGGTCTCCATTACATCATATAGGCATGATTTGAGCCCCGCCCCAAAAATCCTGAACACGCTGGGGAAAAATGATTCATTGAATTTACTAAACACATTTTAAGGTAAGAGGTTGCAAACAATTGATATGGGCTGAATTAAAAACAAACTAATTAAATAGTAGTAATGTTTAACGTAATTTGTTTGGTTAAATTTAGCACAAATAAATTGTTTGCAACCACTAACCTTAAAAAATCAAGTCGTCAGTGTACTAAAACGATGGGAAAAATGTTTCAAAGTCTAACTCCATCATTTTCATTCATTCATTCATTTTCTTGTCGGCTTATTCCATTTATTAATCCGGGGTTGCCACAGCGGAATGAACCGCCAACTTATCCAGCAAGTTTTTACGCAGCGGATGCCCTTCCAGCCGCAACCCATCACTGGGAAAAACTCCACCATTTAATACCACATAGCTCACATATAGGTAATGGTTACATTTCTGACAATTATAGAAAAATTCACTTACTTGCTTTAATAATGGATATTTACAATCATTTCAATTTAAATTAAAATAATTTAAATAAAATGATGAAATGAACAATTCAGCAACTCATTAAAACCCATTACATGCCCATTACTAATTGCACTGGGAAAAAATGCTTTTATGACTAAATTTTTTTGTCTTATTTCTAATCTAAATATCTAAAAGTCTCAAATCAAGAAGCATTTTTTAGACAAGCAAAAATTTTCTTGTTTTATGGAATAATGAGTCCAAATTAAACAAGTTTCTCATTGAAACAAGCTAAATAATCTGCCAATAGGTAAATTAATCTTGTTTTTCATTTTGACATAAGATTATGTAGCTTACTCCATTGGCAGATTATTCAGCTTGTTTTAATGAAAACCTCCAACACAGGCTTATTATGGATATGTACCCCTATATACATTTCTGGAGAGCGTGAAATACATTCCAGGAGCTATTTACTTATTTATTTATTGCAGTTTTTGTTTTCGTGAATCCATCAGAGGACGATGTGTACGCTTTTTAAAGGTTCACGAAACCCTCAAGTACTTTATTTTAGATGTTAACAGATGTGTGTGTGTGTTGAGCACCTGTTAAGACAATGTTAGCACCTGGTAGCTGTATTTGTGGGGTAAACTAGATAATTTTGAGCTTTTGTCAGCTGATTTCAGCTTCCGGGGTTAAAATGATTTTTTTTTGGTGGATCAAAATCGACGACGTAGCGCAAAACTGCAAGCGCAAAGATGATGCGTCGAGTTCTCATTATTATTCATCGCGGAGTTTTCTTATCCTATGAGAAGAGCCGGCTTCCTAATTATTCATGACTGCACATGCTTCCCGAAGGCAAGGCAGTTGTGGATTGGCGACTGGGCAGCTGAAATGCCGGTGGTGATGCCTTGATAAGAGCGGAGGGGTGCTGCTAAACCGCCCTAACAAAGTCTTCCCCCACAGACACGGACACTACTCCAGACAATAAAGTGTCGTCCACAATTGAGGCAACTCTCTCCTCAAAGGGTGTTAGTTCAGCATCCCCTGTTCGGCCGCTGTTCTCCTCTTAACCTTCACCTTTAGATCGTATTATTTTTTTATTTAATTCATTCACAGTGCGATGTTCAGACCCCACTGTGTTAACCGCGTCAGCTAAACTCTCCCACTTTATTTTTTTATTATAATTTTTTTATTAATTCTGGAGGACAAACTTGCAAATAACATCATTTTTCTCTGGTTTACCTCCGATAGGAGCACCTCCGATTCACATTCTGTGAAGTTTCTCTTCTTGCTTGCTTTTGCCATTGCTTTTTCCTTTGGTTTTGCTAAAGTAGAGTCATTACCATATTTACAACCCAAGCTCATTCTAGAAAACGTAGCCCTGCGAACGTTTCTGGAGACCGCGATTTACGTGGCCGGAGGTACGTATGGCCGCGTTTAGTTTTTTTCGAGCGAACGCTGCGGGGCGGTTGGGCGCCACTCCGCTCTTCCTCTTCGTGCTCGCCGGCTGACGGCTCGCCTCCGAGTGGAGGGCTTTCCCGATGCAACCAGTTTGTACGCTTAGCTCACAGCGCTACGTCGGTGGAGCGGAGGCCCGGAGGAGGAAGAGCCGGCCATGGGGACGACCGGGATCGAGTCCGGGGAACAGCGGTTCTAGAAATCAGGTAAGATGAAAAACAGAATCAGAAAAATAAGGGCGAGAACGCGGCGGGATCCGAAAACGCGGTTGAAATCAAAGATGAGGGCTTTTGCTTTTTTTTTTTTTTTTGGACGGCTTTTGCAAACCATCGCTTGGGTTTAGGGAAGGAGGAGGAGGAAGAGGAGGGCGCCCGGTCGATCGTTCGGTCGTTTAGCCAGCCAGATGGACAGACGGTCGCTCCACAGCTGCCTCCAGTAGCTTTTCACGTAAGAACAGCGCGGGCGCAAAAGCAAAAACTGCTCGAATACGTACCTCCCAGGACGTATTTCGTGGTCTGCAGAAACGTCCGCGGGGCTACGTTTCCACAATGAGCCCGGTTTGCATATTTATTAGCGGGAGGAGGCAGGGAGGGGCTTTGTGCTCGTGCACGTACGCTCAGTTTCACGTTCATTTGAATGAACAAAGAGAATATGTGCAGTGGCGTAGCACAAAATGCGGAGGCCCCCCTGCAGGGATCGCTGACGGGGCCCCCTGATGAAGAGGGGGGGGGGGGGGGGGGATACGTCATACGCCAATTTGCATATCACTGACGTCATCACGTTTTACCGTTTCTGTTTGTTTTACAGCCTATGGTTAATAAAGGGGTATTTATAATTGCACTACACTTTATATAAGCATGTTTATTTAACTAAATTTATTGCTGTTTGAATACAGTATGTCATTATAGATGTGTAGTGAATGTGCAGTAATCTCTCATATGTAATAAACTCAGACAAGTTCACAAACTGTCACTAAAATATCTGTGATTGTGAACAAGAAAAGAATAAACGGTCCAATTAAATTGTTAAAATAAAGTAGAAGTAGATCGGTTTGACTGTAGGGAAATACCTTCACACTGCCTGTGCTAAATCATTTGTCGTCGGTACGCAGAGGGGTGATCTGCTCTCGGGCTGCAGGTGGGAGAGGCTGCTGTAGAGGACTGACTGGGCCGCCTGTCAGTGCTGTGAGGCAGGGGAGGGGTCGGCGGCATCACACGCAGCTCGTTAAGAAGAGTAGGGACGGTACAGCATGGACAAATGACAGTCTAAAAAAATCTCCAATAACACACAAAAAAGTCGCTAGATTTGTCATTAGGGGGGTCTGAAAAGTCGCTAAATCTAGTGACAAAGTTGCTAAGTTGGCAACATTGGCGGCAAGCAATCAGAATGAAGTAGTCCACCGCTTGAGAGGTGTTCAGAGAACACAGACCTGTGAACTTTGGTTCCGACCACAGTTGTTCCCAAAAGTTTGATAATTGCGGTTGCCGGTTGATTTTCAATTATTGAAAATCGCGACGACGCGGGGCCCCCTAATCACGCGGGGCCCCCCCGCGGTGCGTGCCTTGCGGGCCCATCACAGGTGCAAACAGGTGTGTGAGGACAATCCAGAATCACAGTCGAATACAGGCAAGAGGTCAAAGGCAGGCGGCAGGCAAAGACAAAGAGGCTAACGGTCGGTACACAAGATAACAAGACTGGAAAACGCGTTGTAATGCTACTGTGACAGATAACAAGACTCTGCAAACTGAAGGGGTGAATGTGTGGCTTAAATAGTGTGTGTTAATCAGTCTCTGACAATCCTCAGGTGGTGTGAATGTAATCAGTCTAGATGAGGAAGCATGTGTGAGTGTGACCGGAGTGCATGTATGAAAATGTAGTCCAGAAATGGCAGATTTGTAGTCCATGGTTATTGTAGGTGCAAACCAGCGTTCTTATGGGAAATGATCGCTGGTAATCGTGACATATACAGCTTTATCCGTGCGCAATGCTTTAGTATTAATTCCCCGCAAGTCTTCCTACATGAGACCCCTGGTCCTCTCAGTGTGCTCGAATGCATGCTGGAATATCAATCTTTCAAGTGCTGTCCTCTCCCTCAATATGCCAAAATAAAACATGCTTTAAATGAACTGGACTCACCTTCAGGTTAACACACTCAAATTGTGTTAATATAGCATGCACGCTATGTCATATGATAGTGATTTCATATGAATGCATGCATATAATGAAGGCTATTCAGCAGAACAAAGTCTGTAAGATATTAATAAGAGCTGTATTAGTTCATTCAGCATCAACAGACTCGGTAAAGAATGAGGAGATTACTTCATTTAACAGCAGTGACTGTGAAAAGCCTCGACACAGGAGTCAAATAAGAGGAAATCTGTAGCGACACAACGATCAGAAGAAAATATGAGGCCATTCAGAAATGTGACGTCAATAATAAAAAAAAGCAATGCTGTTTCATCCCTTCTTCACCCATCACAGAGTCTCTGGCAGTATTGATGTGGAATTCTCATCATGTTTTCCTCGTATATCCTCTGTAGTGTCATCATGAAAGCTTTACAGGCCGATACGTTAGCAGAACGAATGGAGAAAGGCACAGATTAGATGTTGTGTAAATTTGTCTGCGGCATGTGTGTAATATCAAGATGCAATTTAAATCATTTGGATAGACGCCTTTGATAACAATGGCCATCCTGACCTGCCATGTGCAGAGCACTGATAAGAGCAGGCAGTGTGTGTGTGTGTGTGTGTGTGTGTGTGTGTGTGGTAGGATTTGCCTACATTTGAGGAGCAAATGTTTCCACAAGGAGAGCAGAATCTGACATTATGGACATTGTGTGTCCAGCCAGAGGCTTCACAAGGGAAACAAAACTGTTAAATAACATTTATGTAGGAATTCAGAAATGTTTCTGTGAGGATTAAGCTTACAGGTACACTGTGAAAAACATATGAAAATTAAGAGCTTTTATTATTTTGTTTTTCACAAGTGTGTATTTGTATTTGTGAATTGCATTATGGGATGTTGATCTCTGCTCTGTCCACTTTCAATGTTGAAAATTCAACTCTACAGTTTAACAAGGTGACTTATTGACATTTTAAGTCATTCATTCATTCATTTTCTTGTCGGCTTAGTCCCTTTATTAATCCGGGGTCGCCACAGTGGAATGAACCGCCAACTTATCCAGCAAGTTTTTACGCAGCGGATGCCCTTCCAGCCGCAACCCATCTCTGGGAATTATTGACATTTAGTTTTTTTTAAATAATATAATGTGTAAGAAATAATATCTAGAGAAATCTGTCTGTAAAATAGCAGAGCATGTCAACACAGGGGGTGAAGCAGTGGTGCAGTAGGTAGTGCTGTCGCCTCACAGCAAGAAGGTCGCTGGGTCACTGGTTCGAGCCTCGGCTCAGTTGGCGTTTCTGTGTGGAGTTTGCATGTTCTTCATGGGTGTCCTCCGGGTGCTCCGGTTTCCCCCACAGTACAAACACATGCGGTACAGGTGAATTGGGTAGGCTAAATTGCCCGTAGTGTATGAGTGTGTGTGTGAATGTGTGTGGATGTTTCCCAGAGATGGGTTGCGGCTGGAAGAGCATCCACTGCATAAAAACTTGCTGGATGAGTTGGCGGTTCATTCCGCTGAAAATGAATGAATGAATGTCAACACGGGATCATTGTGAATACGTACCCCTGTCTACATTTCTGGAGAATATGAATTATGTAGCCGGAGGTACATCTGGCTGCATTTTGTCTTTACACTTTAAAAAATAAATGTAATTTTACAGGTAACAGTCTGTATTTTTTTACAGAATTTTCCATTTTTTTAATTATACAGTTAAATACATGTGGTTTTAAGGCTCGTGCACATCGAGACATTTTTTGCTCAGATTTTCCGTCAACACTTAATGCCTCGTGACTAAATAAAGAGTGCATATGTGATCGTGCACACCAACGTTCAAAACGGTAAGCACAAAAGCGTCATTTAAAAAAAACAATGCCTTAGGCTCGTTTTTTTTGTTGTTTTTGTTTTAATGCACCATGCCAAAACCTTCTCCACCAATCAGATTGCCACTTTTGTTCACGTGCACGGAGCTGCTGAAGTTAGCGAGTGCACATTGAACAAGATGCCCAGAGGTGATATGAACGTGGAGCTGCTTATTGCTCTGGTGAACAATGATCATTTCTTCATCGCTAGAGCTGGAGCTGCTGCTTGAACCATCCATTTGTTCGAGTCACCAGTAACTTAAACAACAAGCATATGAACTTCCTCTCTTCCTCTTCTACTGTGTTATAAACGGTTGTCAGAAGCTTAAAGTTGTGTAGCGCCATCTAAAGTCAAGGAGGGATTTTGCAACTCTTCTACTTGACACCAGTGAAAAACGCTTGGGCTTGAATACGGAAAAACATCTCGTAAAACGCTGATGATAAACGCAAGTGAAAAGCATCCCGGTGTGTACGAGCCGTTACAGGTTTGTTCTGTAATAAAAATTCTAACATTAAATGTACAGTTGTTGCTTGTACTTTGGTATTACGTTATTTTTCTGCTTTTTAAAGGAAACTTTATGTATTTTTAGAGAGTAACACGTAATTTTTGGTTAATATTTACAGATTATTCCTGTAAAAATAGTTTTTTTAAAACTGTTTTAGTGAAGATATTAAACATGAAGATTAACATGAGGTTAATAAAGTGAAATAATAGCCCATTGTTTGTAGGCTGCATATAATGCATGCACTGTAAACTAGGAAATGTTTATTTTACTGCTCTAACAATGTTGCTAAGCGAACTGTGACAGCACATGCCTTGGTAAATGGGGTCTAGCAATGCTTAAAAGGTAAAAATTTGTTCCTAAAAGGTTTATATTAATACTTCAAGGGTACATATTAGAACCTAAAAAGTACAAAAGTGTTCCTCTTAAATTTTTTTGCTACTAATGCTGTATACTTTTGAGGTACCAACATGGACCCTTCAAGTACAAATGTGTACCTTTTGAAAAGGTATCACCAGTGACAGCTCATGTACCTTTATTTCTGAGAGTATTTTAGTTTGCAGCATAATTTCGGCACATTTTCAGAAAACTAATTTAGTTATTTTACTTCAATAAATGTATATTGCTTTAAGAACATTAAGACATTTGTCCAGTTTGTGTGATTTATTTTAAAAGCACCAGTGTTGATTTGTTCTTAAACAAGAGAAAATAAATACTTATTTGCTTTTTTTAGTGTGCATGAATTCAAAAGCACCAGTGTTGATTTGCCCCGAAAATAACAGAACAAAATAATTAGCTTTTCAGTGTGCATGAATGTAAAAACACCAGTGTTGATTTGCAGTTGAAACAAGACATAAATACCAATGTGCTTTTCAGTTTGCATGATTTTTAAAGGCTCCAATGTTAATTTGCCCCTAAAATAACAGAGCAATATAACTAGCTTTGCATTGTGCATGCTATTAAAAGCACCAGTGTTGAATTTGAGTGCATTCGTCAGTCTCAGCATTGGCTCTGATATGTAGAGCATTATTGAAACAGATTTACAATTACAGGACGTGCAGCGCCTGAAGTGAGTTACCTCCAGCACATCTGTCATTGGCTGGGCACTGAGACTCCTCCAAATGTCTGGTCCCTGATCAACCCCCCACCCAGACCACATTTAACATGCCAATTGGATCCACGAGCGCAGGCCATGATATCACAGCGGTGGTGGTGTATGTGGGCCACTGGGAACGGCTGAATATTAAAATCTACAGTGCTACCTCGAGGATGAATCATTTGGATATCAGTAAAACATCGAAAAAATAAACATTACATTTGCAAATACAGTCGATGAAGTGAAGGGTTCATTTGGAGTATTTGCATTCATGAGTGTATTTTCGTTAAATAGCTTTCTCCTTATATAAAGGCTTATATAGGCATTTACACTAACTGGCCACTTTATTAGGTACACCTTACTAGTACCGGGCTGGACTCTCTTTTGCCTTCAGAACTGCCTTAATCATTGGTGGCAGAGATTTAACAAGCCACTAGAAATATTCCTCAGAGATTTTGCTCCACGTTGACATGATAGCATCACACAGTTGCTGCAGATTTGTCGGCTGCACATCCATGATGCCAATCTCCCGTTCCACCACATCCCAAAGCTGCTCTATTGGATTGAGCTCTGGTGACTGTGGAGGCCATTTGAGTACAGTGAACTCATCGTCATGTTCAGCAGTCTGAGATGATTGAGCTTTATGACATGCTGCGTTATCCTGCTGGAAGTAGCCATCAGAAGATGGAGACACTGTGCTCATAAAGGGATGGACATGGTCAGCAGCAATACTCAGGTAGGCTGTGGCGTTGATGCTCAATTGGTACTAATGGACCCAAAGAAAATCTCCCCCACACCATTACACCACCACAGCCTGAACCGCTGATACAAGGCAGGATGATCCATGCTTTCATGTTGTTGATGCAAACTGGATATTTTCTCCTTGTCAGAGCATTCTCTGTAAACTCTAGAGATGGTTGTGCATGAAAATCCCAGTGGATCAACAACCATGCCACGTTCAAAGTCTTCCTCATTCTGATGCTTGCTTGCAGCAGATTGTCTTGACCATGTCTACATGCCTAAATGCATTGAGTTGCTGCCGTTTAGTTGGCTAATTAGAAATTTGCGTTAACGGGCAGCTGGTCAGGTGTACCTAATAAAGTGGCCGGTAAGAGTATATGCATATATTTGTCTATGGAGTATTTGCACTTATGAGTGCATGTTTGTTAAATAGCTACCCTGATAAATAAATTGTGTGTTTTTTTATGGTCACACTTTATTTTAATGTGTAATTCATACTGCTAACAAAGTATTAACCAATGCTATTAGATTAATAAACCAGTAATTTGCTGCTTAACCGTAATCAGCCCCTAAAATATTGCTATATAGTCATTTGGAAAGTACGATACGTTTACTTAAGTGAATGAAATGATCATGAATCAATGCTTTGCTTGAATAAAAGTGTTTGCATTTGTGAGTATATTACTGTTAAATAGCTTCCCTGAAAAATAAATCATGTGTTTGTGGTCACACTTTATTTTAATGCACAATTATTGCTATTAACAAACCATTACTAGGACTATTCAATAAATAAATCAATAATTAGCTGCTTGTTAGTTGGGTTTAGGTGGGAGGTTCATTCAAAATTAAATGATCAATTAGTCATGACAACATATGTTTTGAGTTCATTGTAACTTGTTAAACTAAGTTAATCATGTTTTAACTGAATTGTGTAAGTTACACAAACTATTTTAAGTCAGTTTAACATAATATAAGTTTAATAGACTCATAAGGTTAAATTGATTCAGCTTAAATTTAAGACAACCATGGATTTTTTACAGTGCAGGATGAGGAATGCAGAGTGAGATCATTCTTTATAAGCGCTAATAAAGAGTTCATCTCTTAATAGCTGACGGTAGTTAATAGTGTGTGAATTGTTACTTAAATGAAAGTGTTTTTTGCTCCACTTGACACTCAGATGTAGTTTAATACTGGAGCTCCACTGGGACTATTAAAGAGTTAATTGCTGAAGGAGATTAATTAAAGTCTCTGGACAGAATCCATCAGGGCATCTATTAATCCATGAGCAGGTCACAGGAAACCATTATGTGTGCTGTACATCATACAGTAACGTTACAGCACTTAAAATAGACATGGTGTGTATTTAGATTAAGATTTCTTCCTTCTTAATCCTCTTTATATACAACCTCAAATCAGGAAAACATTGGGACAGTATCGAAAATGCAAATTTAAAAAAGAAAGTAGTGATTTCTAAATTGACTTTGACCTATTTCATAGCAGACAATACAACAAGCAGTATTAATGTGTTCCTCGTGGTTTGTAAAGTGTGTTTTTTTCTTAATAAACATGTAAACACTTATTTACCACTTTGTAATGTTGCTATTCCTTTTTTCGACACTTAAATGATGTTTAGACACCAAGTGATGAAGTGTTTCAGGTGTAGTTCTGTCCCATTCTTCCTGCAAACAAGTCTTAAGGTGTGCAACAGTACGGGGTCTACATTGTGCTTCAAAATGCACCACACATTCTCTATTGGAAACGGGTCAGGACTGCAGGCAGGCCAGTCCAGTACCTGTATCCTCATACTATGCAGCTGGAGTTTGTAATGTGTGCAGAATGTGGTTTTGCATTGTCTTATGTGCTGTACATCATATCCTACAGTAATGTGACAGCGATTAAAATAGAAATGTTGTGTTTTAACAATGATATGTTTGAGTCTTAATCATCTTTATATAGAATACAAATTAGCTTCCATTTTAATTCACATATTTAAAAAAAAACAATATCATGATAAACAGTTTATTTAAACTAAATGTGTTATTGCCAGCCTGATCTCACGAGAAAACGTAAGTATTTTACGTTTTGGCAGTTTAGTGGCTAATTCGTACGAATTCGTACGAGTTCAGTCGTAAGAAAATGTACGATTTTAAAAAGGAGGCGTGGCACCTAACCCCACCCCTAAACCCAACCGTCATTGGGGGATACGCAAATCGTACTAAAATGTACGAATTAGATCGTACAAATTTATACGACTTAGCCACTAAACTGCCAAAACGTAAAATACTTACGTTTTCTCGTGAGATCAGGCTGGCAATAACACATTTAGTTTAAATAAACTGTTTATCATGATATTGTTTTTTTTAAATATGTGAATTAAAATGGAAAATGAAAAAGTTACGAATTGCCGTGAGATTGTGTTGGTTATTGCTTACTAGAAAAAACAACCAGATCTACGGGTCAGAATAAGATAATCTAGTTTTTTTCTATTGAACTAACACAGCATGCACAGGACGTCAACATGATGTTAGATTGACGTTGTACCCCAACGTCGTTGGACGTTCCATTTTGGGTGGAAATGAAACTCCAACTGAGGTCAGAGCTCAACATCAGACTGACGTTCGTGTCACAGTGGTAACGTCCACACAAAGTCAAGCTGTAACATCATTAGACGTTGCTATTGGGTTGTTTTAAGGTTGCGTTGGAAAGTGACCAAAATCCAACATCTGTCATGTCTCAGATTTTGGGCACTTTCCAACACAACCTAAAAACAACCAAATATCAACGTTCAATGATGTTACAGCGCAATGTTGTGTGGACGTTACCACTAGACGTTAGATTTTGGTTGGCATACCTGACGAATAAATGTATCTGACGTCAATATGATGTTGGCTTGACGTTGAATTTTGATCACTTTCCAACACAACCAAATAACAACGTCTAATGATGTTTCAGCTAATGTTGTGTGGATGTTTACCACTATGAATCCCATCAGGATTTTGGTAGCCTGATCAATAAATGTTAGGATTTGGCGTCAATATGAGGTTGGTTTAAGATGTTGGCTCGATGTTGGATTTTGTTCACTTTCCAACACAACCTAAAAACAATCAAATAACAACGTCTATGTTACAGCTTGACATTGTGTGGACGTTACCACTTTGACGTCTATAAGACATTCGATTTTGGTTGCCATACCTGATGAATAAATGTTTTTGACATAAATATGATGCAAGTTTAAGACATGGGTGTCCAAACTCGGTCCTGAAAGGCCGGTTGCCAGGAGATTTTAGCTCCAAACACACCTGAACAAGCTAATCAAGCTCTTACTAGATATACTGGCAGGTGTGTTGAGGCAAGTTGGAGATAAACTCTCCAGGACATCGACCCTCCAGGACCGAGTTTGGACACTCCTAGTTTAAGATGTTGGATCGACATTGGATTTTGTTCACTTTCCAACACAACCTAAAAACAACCAAATAACAACGTCTAATGATGTTTCAGCTTGACATTGTGTGGATGTTACCACTTTGACGTCTATAAGACATTCGATTTTGGTTGCCATACCTGACGAATAAATGTTTTTGACACCAATATGACGTTGGTTTAATACATGGGTGTCCAAACTCGGTCCCGGAGGGTCGGTGTCCAGGAGAGTTTAGCTCCAACCCTAATCAAACACACCTGAACCAGCTAATCAAGCTCTTACTAGATATACTAGAAACTTCCTGGCAGGTGTGTTGAGGCAAGTTGGAGATAAACTCTTAAGGACAGAGTTTGGACACTCCAGGTTTAAGATGTTGGCTCGACATTGGATTTTGGTCACTTTCTAACAACCTAAAATCAACCAAATATCATTATTGGACGTCAAAATAACGTTGTCTTCAGACGCTGGCTATTGAATTTTGGTCATCTGACATCAAAACCTAAATCTAACCTAATATCAACCTCTTATGGCGTTGTCTGCCTGCTGGGAAGTTTGGTTTTCTAATGCCACTGATGGAATTAAATATTGATTCAAGATTGTTTGGATATTCATAATAAAATGATTTGTTCTTTTCATGAGTCTGCATTTGAACTGCACTTTCTCCTTAATTCTCTTTTGCATGCATCAATTATTGAACACAAGACATGAAGCGCATGTTATAATCTATAATACTTTATTTTTTTGTATCATATAACATATTGCAATCATGCTTTTTTATAACACCATCTAAAGACATTTATTATATATATATTTTTTCTTTACATAGAATATTTTACATTAGGCCCAAACAGTTAGAAATATACAAAACAATATTTTGTTTGACTAGACATATTATCTACTCTCTTATAATCTTCCGTCTTGGTTATTCATTTGTTATTATTACTCTTCATATTTTTTTTTGTGTGTTTTTTTTTTTTTTTACATTTCAGAAAGATATGTGCTTTAGTTTCTGAGATGGATGCATTATTGCAGTAAACAGCAAATAATATAAGGTTCTTCAACAAGACAAAAACCTCAAAACGGACATTCACAGGTACTTTTACACGGTACAGTTTTACAACATTGTTTCAGAGAGAAATCTGATGAATGGTAAAATTTATACAATTTCACGAAAAACTCTTGATTGATTGCACGTTTTCATCAGACGTCTTAGCAGAGAATAAATCGACTAATTAATCCAGATCACACGTTTAGCTGCCGGAGAAGCAAACTAGCAGTGTTGGTTTTTCAGATTCCCTTTGTGGCTTTGTGAACTTAAAGCTTTGTGCTTTTCACCAGTCAGTGGCGGCTTTTACTCGAATAAAAATACGGCGGAAAAATAAAGGAGTCGCTTCTCTCTGCGTCACACACATGCACACACGCATATTCCTTAACATCATTCCACGCAAGTTACGTATTATTGCCCTGTGTGTGTTTTTAAAAACAACGCAACATCGTTTTGGGTGGCGTTTTTTTTTTTTTTTTGTGTTTATCTGGTTGGAGCGACGGCTCTGTTTCTGACACACACACACACATACACACTCACACACACGCACGCATGCACACACAGAGTGCTGGTTCGTCAACGATGTCTGACAAAATGACCCTTGAAACCATGGCAACAGACAGAACTGATGGTTTGCTGCTCACAGCTATAATCGCTTCAGATCCAGGAGAGCAAATTTTGGTCACTTTCGCCATTTTTCCTGAGGAGTGGCATGCAAATGTGCTGAGCAGATTAACAGTGGTCTCACGGGGTGCGTCGGCCCCCAAAAATATGACTTTGTGCGGTGATTCGGTGCGACGTAAAACAGCGTTCAGACCTGTCAGTATAGCGTACACATGAATTTGGTCCTTCTTACTCTTACATAGAAAACACGTACTAAAATGATCCTAAAAAACACATACAAAGTTATTTTTTGTCTTAGAAAAAAGAAAAAGGAAAAAAATAACAGTCTTTTTTTTGACGTCGATTTGCCCGCCGGGGCGTTTGTAAACCCAAATCCATATTTGTTGTCTTGTGCTTGTCTTCAGGGTTTGGCTGAACGGATTGAAACGCTCTCCAAAAGTGTATAATCTGAACCTTGCCCCTTTTTTAAATGCACTCCCTGCTTTTCATATATATATATATATATATATATAGAGAGAGAGATGTATGTTCATATATTTATATATTTTTCAGATACAATCAGATACAATTCGATTCTAACCTACAACTGTATTTTATATTTTAATACATTAATTACATGTAATATCAAATTAACACTGTGCTGTTGGAATTACGTTGGGATGCCAGATCTCCTCTTTTTACCCCTTCTACTAAATCTTGCATATGAACACAGATTAAGCTTAGATTTGTAGATTTTTTTTTTTTTTGGACCATGTACCAAAACGAGTCAAACTGTAATCAGGTTGGTTTTTCCCTCGGAGGTAGGTGGATATACTTTAGACATGGAAGTCCTTGGTTGTGATCAACCGTGATTACGCTTTTATTGGCTCTTGCTGGAGTACGGTTAGATGTAGGCCTCGTCGTTGGCTGGAGTCGGGTTTTCGGGTTGTTGTTCGGGCCCGTTCTCTTGAGTCCGGACCGCCGCTGCCGTGGGCTGAATCATTATCCGAAGGCGCTGCAAACGAAAAAAAGGGAAGAGAATCATCAGGAGAGACAGACAGGAGAGGGATGCGCTGATGCATGAGAGCGTAAATCAGGATCCTGCTTGGTACACAATTAGCAAATCAAGAAGCTAATCTTTCACTCCTCCAATGTGAACCTGTCAGACTCGACACGGCAGAAACATTTAAATACCAGACATTCAGATGAAGAGTAGTGCACTGCAATCACAACCAAATGGTGAGGTTTATAATTTAACCTTGGTGTTGTCTTATAACTCTGTGTACACTATTGAGGGTTGAAAAGAGCCGCCTTCACTAAAGCTCTATAATAAAGCAGATCAACTTAATTTCAATCCTCGAATCAGTTCTGCATGAATTAAGAAGCTGATCTTGATCACACACTCTGTGAATGCTTGTGTTTCCCCTCATCAGTGTGCAGTATTTCAGCAGTGTTCACTCAGTGGACAACACTCCACTCTCACTACAGTAAAAGGTGTGTTATAACACGAGAAAATACCTGCAGGAGTGGAGAAAGTGTTTGGCAAGTAGGGCTGGGCGATATTGCAAAACAAATATCAAGATATCAAATTTTATCTCATTTGATATGAATAATTATTGAATATAAGTAAATAGTTTAATAATTCATTCATTCATTTTCTTGTGGGCTTAGTCCCTTTATTAATCTGGGGTTGCCACAGCGGAATGAACCGCCAACTTATCCAGCAAGTTTTTACGCAGCGGATGCCCTTCCAGCCGCAACCCATCTCTGGGAAACATCACACACACACATTCACACACACACTACAGACAATTTAGCCTACCCAATTCACCTGTACCACATGTGTTTGGCGTGTGGGGGAAACCAGAGCACCCGGAGCACCACGTAAATGCAGGGAGAACATGCAAACTCCACACAGAAACGCCAACTGAGCCGAGGTTCGAACCAGCGACCCAGCGACCTTCTTGCTGTGAGGCGACAGCACTACCTACTGCGCCACTGCCTCACTCCTAGTTTAATAATATAATAGCAAATACTTTTTACTAGAATTAAAATATTACTAAATACTGTAACACTAAAAACTAAAATATCTCAACTAAACATCTGATCTCTTTATAATAAAATAAACAGAAGTGTTAAAGAGACTCAAACTTGACAAATGAAATGTTACAAAGAGTGTGCAATGGTAAAGGTGGATCAACATCTGTACGGTGTGAATAATAATGATCCAGTAAACCTCAAACTCTGTAAACAAAACTAATTATGATAATCAAACCTGAGCTTTCAAGCAAAGGAACCAGCCATCATTATTCAAATACATACTAAACATTACAAATTAGGGCGAGGCAGTGGAGCAGTAGGTAGTGCTGTCGCCTCAAAGCAAGAAGGTCGCTGGTTCAAGCCTCGGCACAGTTGGCATTTCTGTGTGGAGTTTGCATGTTCTCCCTGCATTTACGTGGTGCTCCGGGTGCTCCGGTTTCCCCCACAGTCCAAAGACATGCGGTACAGGTGAATTGGGTAGGCTAAATTGTCCGTAGTGTATGAGTGTGTGTGTGAATGTGTGTGTGGATGTTTCCCAGAGATGGGTTGCGGCTGGAAGGGCATCCGCTGCGTAAAAACTTGCTGGATAAGTTGGCTGTTCATTCCGCTGTTGCGACCCCAGATTAATAAAGGGATAGCATCTCTCGTAACTCACAGCAAAATCCTCTGAGTAAAATGTACTCGGTTTAGTATTTGGTCCCTCTCTAAATTGAGTTAAAGTTACTCAAGTTAAAGAGACTAGTGATGGGAAGTTCGGATCATTTTACTGACTCGGATCTTTGAGTCTCGTTCATCGAGATGAACGAATCTTTTTTCGAGTCATTTCGTTCATTTGGTTCTATTTGCCAAAATATTATTAAAATGTTATGAATTGCTTCCGAACACATCTACAACAAGCCCAAAAGGTTGATCACACGACAAATAAGTCCTCAATAGAACACTATAAGAAGGAGATAATAATAATTCAATGTTGACCTGCTCTATGAAGGTATTTTTATCTCTTTGCTCACCTCTTCATGTCTTCAAATGTCAGTGGTTCGTTCACATTATGCTGACAGTCACATATAATCTTAACCAATGTACACAGTCTGAGCCGATAGGAGCCATGATGATTAGTTCACCTTTCAAGTCATGAGTTGTTCGTTATTTACGTGAAAGAATGACTCAAACCCGAGAACTCGAAAGATGAACGGTTAAATTTTTATTTCTGGCTCTAAGCGCGTATGATTGGCCCGTGAGGAACGAGTGACTCAGACCCGATAGAGGACTCGAGAGATGAACGGATCAACTCTTTTTTTGGCTCTAAACGCATATGATTGGGTTCTGCCTTTCCGCAATAAACGACTCGAAATGTGATAAAGACTTGAAATGAACGATACCACCTGCACAAATGTGCGCACACGCGGATGAACGAATCACTCCCTTAGAGGACTCGTAATTCCCAAGTCATATTGAAGATTCGTTCAAAATGAATGAGGGTTAATTATTCCACATCAAATCTCTTAAAGATTATTAAAAGTATTGTGTAATTTTAATTACACAGTAATGGTAATTTTCAAACTATTTCAATTTTTTTAAATTATTTTTCAACATCTGAGGTAAATTGATCTGCTTGGTAGCAACCCCTGATAAATAAGGGACTAAGCTGAAGAAATATGATGGAAGAACCTTACTGTAAGGTGTTACCAATAATAATAATATTAATAATAATAATAGCAATAATAATAATAATAATAATAATAATAGCAATAATAATAATAATAATAATAATAATAATAATAATAATAGCAATAATAATAATAATAATTATTATTATAATAATAATAATAATAATAATAATAGCAATAATAATAATTATAATAATAACAATAATAACAACAATAATAATAATAATAATAACAATAACAATAATAATAATAATAATAATAATAATAATAGCAATAATAATAATAATAATAATAATAATAATAATAATAATAATAATAATAACAATAATAATAACAATAATAATAATAATAACAATAACAATAATAATAATAATAATAATAATAGCAATAATAATAATAATAATAGCAATAATAATAACAATAATAATAATAATAATAATAATAATAGCAATAATAAGAACAACAACAATAATAATAATAATAATAATAATAATAATAATAATAATAATAATAATGCATTTTATATATGCTGCACTTTTTTACACCCTAAGCCAGAGATGTCCAGACTAGGTCCTGGAGGGCCGGTGCCCTACATATTTTAGTTCCAACCTCAATCAAACACACCTAAACCAGCTACTCAAGCTCTTTCTTGGTATACAAAAACAAACCAGGCAGGTTTGTTGAAGGAAGTTGAAGCTAAACTATGCAGGACACCGGCCCTCCAGGACTGAGTTTGGACAACCCTGCCCTAAGCAATGCATCGAACTGTATCTAAAAAGTAGGTTTTGCACATCGCTGGCACAAATTGTTAGTTTATCATGATAAAATATGTCTGATCGCATGCCGTTGCATCATGGGGTGTGTAGTTAGGACACACACTGGGTAAATGTGTCCCTGTTATAGCTCCGTGCTTAGTTTGTTCCTAATTCCTCGTCTCAGAAACCTGAATCAGCAACAGAGACAGATATCCGCTTCATGAAATCACCCAGTCTCTGATTGCATGCTCCAGCAACAGCAAGAACTGAAGGCTAATTGATGCAATTAAAACGCATCCAATAGCCACGAAATAGGAGCAGTGCATGCTTCACCCCATGCTGGAACATCTGCATTAATAATGCACGCCATCCAAATCAATTACAGAGGAGAGGCTTTCATGTTTCCTGACAGATGCACCTGTGGCTGAGGGTGCGAGGTTATTATAGATTTTTAAATTGCCTTTTATTTTGACACTGTTTTTTTAATGTGCTGTGCTTTTCGGTTTAGTTTGTTTCATTGTAGGTTTTGCTAGTTTTAGTTATTGTAAATTTGTTGGCACTTCTTCCTGAAAGAGCATCATAGTTTTGCTGCACTTCCAGAGTAAAATATATCATTTGCACAGTTTACATGAGCTCTTATGCAAAGTAATACATGCATATTATTTATACTGCACTTTTCTTACACCCAAAGCACTACTTCAAGTGTAAAACAAAAAATAAATCAAGCAATAAAAATACAACAATAGCACACATAATTAACGCCATCATAAAAAGATGAGTTTTAACCATGCATTTGGCGAGCAGAGAAAGTCCAGCATTACCTCTTTATACGAGCCCTTGAGGGTGAGGAACATGTAACCCATGTACCCGGGAATGAGGACCATGGAGGACAGCGCCATGCACCAGCCCACGCCTTGCCCCCACTTCGGGAACACGTAATTGTTCAAGGTGAGCGGGACCATCTGAACGGCGCTGAACAGAAACACACCCTAATGCACAACAAACAAACAATCTGTCAGGATCTCCAGCTCACAGATGTAAAGAGGCCCCAACAATGCTATCTCATGCTAATGGACACTCAGTAGTAAGTAACAGAAGGAACTAATAAGTCTAACAGCTGTTTTAGCCCAAATTAGACAAAAAATTAAGCTAAAAATCTGTAAAAAAAAAAAAAAAAAAAAAAAAATATATATATATATATATATATATATATATATATATATATATATATATATATATATATATATATATTAAATTTGCAGTTTGAAAAAATTAGCTTTCAGAAATTATCACCGCAGTACCAAACATGACCACTAGTTGACATTCAGTTTCAATTAGTGACCATATAAGGGTGCTCCCTATTTCTGTGTTTTGATGAATATGAACCATATTTTGTCATACTTTTGACAATACTTGTAAAGTGACATCTAATTCTAAAGTAGTAAGGGCAGTTTAGTGGAATTTAGATCTAAATTAGAAAAAAAAGTGGATTGCTGTAGCAAAGTAATGCTTTACAAGTCTGAGTATCCTTGTTGCAAATGAATAAATAACCGTTGCTCAGTAACATCAATTAAAAATCAGTCTCCAGCTATGGAACCTAAAAACGTTAAGCTTTCATGTGATGTATAGTTTGTCCTGACTGCTTTATGTTTCTAAAATTATGGTTTAAATATGTAACTGTGAATGTTTCCATGAAGCGTGAGAGTAAATGGATTTTGATCTCCTGCTATTCCTACATAAAAAGAAATCATTCAGATATTGATATATTAGATATTTACACTCATACACTTTATTAGGTACACCTGTCCAACTGCTCGTTAACACACATGTCTACTCAGCCAATCACATGGCAGCAGCTCACTGCATTTCAGCATGTAGACATGGTCAAGAGGATCTGCTGCAGTTCAAACTGAGCATCAGAATGGGGAAGAAAGGGGATTTAAGAGACTTTGAACGTGGCATGGTTGTTGCTGCCAGACGGGCTGCTCTGAGTATTTCAGAAACTACTGATCTACTGGGATTTTCACGCACAACCATCTCTAGGGTTTACAGAGAATGCTCCGACAAAGAGGAAATATCCAGTGAGCGGCAGTTCTGTGGGCGCAAATGCCTTGCTGATGAGGTCAGAGGAGAATGGCCAGACTGGTTCCAGCTGATAGAAAGGCAACAGTAACTCAAATAAGCACTCGTTACAACCGAGCTCTGCAGAAGAGCATCTCTGAACACACAACACGGCCAACCTTGAGGCGGATGGGCTACAGCAGCAGAAGAGCACACCGGGTGCCGCTCCTGTCAGCTAAGAACAGGAAACTGAGGCTACAATTCACACAGACTCACCAAAACTGGACAATAGAAGATTGGAGAAACGTTGCTGCTCTGATGAATCTCCATTTCTGCTGACACAGATGCGGTTCAGGCTGGTGGTGGTGGTGTTATGGTGTCGGGGAGATTTTCTTGGCTCACTTTGAGCCAATTAGTACCAATTGAGCATCGTTTCAACGCTGAAGTATTGTTGCTGACCATGTCCATCCCTTTATGACTAAAGTGTACGCACTGTGCAGGATAACGCAGCATGTCATAAAGCTCAATCATCTCAGACTGGTTTCTTGAACATGACAATGAGTTCACTGTACTCAAATGGCCTCCACAGTCACCCGAACTCAATCCAATAGAGCAGCTTTGGGATGTGGTGGAACGGGAGATTGGCATCATGGATGTGCAGCTGACAAATCTGCAGCAACTGTGTGATGCTATCATGTCAATATAGAGCAAAATCTCTGAGGAATATTTCCAGTAACGTGTTGAATCTATGCCACAAAAGGATTAAGGCAGTTCTGAAGGCAAAAGAGGTCTAAAGTGGTACTAGTAAGGTGTACCTAATAAAGTGGCCTGTTAGATTAGATCAGGATTTAACTGCAATATCGTGAAGTAAATGTACAGTAAGTGTCTAAGCAACTTATGCACTACACTGCAAAAACTACTTTACCTACTTAGACTTCTTAACTTGTTTCTAAAGCAAGTACCAACTCAACAAGCATGTTTAGACAGGTAAAGAAATGTTTATTTTAAGAAATAATGAGTCAACATTAAGTGATTTTCTCTTTAAAACAAGCAAAATAATCTGCCAAAATGGGGTAAAGAAAACAGTCTTATTTCAAAGCATAATCAAGATTCTCTTCTCTTAGTTTTTAGGAAAAACTTCAGTTTGGCATATTATTTCTTAAAACAAGATTATATGTTTTGCTTGTCTACAAATACTTTTAATAATGTTTTAAGGATTTAATAATGTTAATGATTTAATAATGTTTAGATATTTTTGCAAATTTCTATAATACATTTGCACATTCAGTTCTAAAATGTGATCAGAAACTAGACATAAATGTCCATTTATTCTGTGTGTTATTGAGATTTATATAGATAAATAACTATGTAAAAATCTTGAGGGTTTGAATAAAATTAAAATACTAAGAAAAACACATTTTTAAATAGTTTACATTGCAAAAAAATGACTTTCTTACCTACATTTTTGTGTCTTGTTTCTAGTCCAAGATATATCGAAAAGTTCTTACATTTTTTTTTATAAACAATATGCCAATGTTCATTCAGTTTTTCCTTAAAACAAGCAAAATAATCTGCAAATGGGGTAAGAAATATAGTCTTGTTTTTCTGTTGACATAAAATTATTTTGCTTGTTTTAAGGAAAAACTAACTTCAATTTGGCATATTATTTCTTAAAACAAGACAATATGTTTTGCTTGTCTAGAAAATTCTTCTTAATTCAAGAATTTCTAGACATTTGGATTAGAAATAAGAAAAAAAAATGTAAGAAAAGCATTTTTTTTGCCGTGTATATGAAGTTCTTTGCAACGTACATCACTAATAAAAGTAAGAAAAGCAGTGCGGTTTGTGCTTTTATTTCGTTTACTTATGTTTATTGTGAAACCTACTGTGTGCACATTGTCTTTGTTAAATATTTTTAAAAAACACGCAATAAATGCACCTACCGCCACGATCAGCGGAGTGAACACCACCCAGCACAGCTTCCACCAAATGCACGGCTTATATCCGATCATCTCCTCCAGGTTGCCATAGAATTTATTGACACCTGCAAAAACACAAATATAAAGAGTGTCAATGCAGTACTGCGTGTGTATTACAGCCGGCTGGAGGTCTGTGAAGCCTCTTCATAAATGCAAATAGAGGATCGCCCGGTCGTTTGCATAATCAGGCCTGCCACGCACAACAATTAAGATTCTGCAGGTTCACATTCAGTCAAATCATCTGAGTGTGGAAATGAGTCTGGCACTGAGATTAGCATAAATTATGAAGATCTCTGATAATCATTAGCATGCGTTACGCATTATGCCTGCTTGTGAGCGGAAATTAATGCAAACAAATTATTAAAGGGACAGTTCACACAAAAATAAAAATGATTGCGTCTATATTCTTCACCATGTGGATTTAAAGGGGACCTATTTAACCTAAGATGTAAAATAAGTGTCTCTACAGTGCACGTGTTTCAGTTTGAGCTCAAAAAAGCACTCAGATAATGTTCTCTAACTCTCTGAAACTGACCCTTTTAGGCTTTGATCCTGTATGGGTGTTTTGGTGACTGTCGCTTTAAATGTAAATGAGATTGAGCTCTTTTTAATAAGAAGGTGGAGCTACAAATGCCTCTGAGTCAGCATAGTGACATTAAAACATAAGACTAACTCACTGTATGCTAATGAGGGAGAGATGGTCACTAGTGGGCGGGGCTTTCCCCCTCTGATGACATCATACAAAGGGAGAATGTCAATCAAAGTGTTTCTGCAGACTGATTTAATCAAGTCTGATTATGAACAAAGACAATTACATAGTGTTTACTGTTAGATGCTGGATATATTCACTCACTGCTGACACACAACTGTGTTCAAACCCCTTCTAAAAGGGGATTTTCCATAACAGGTGCCCTTTAAATATTTATGGCTTTCTTCTGTTAAAAACAAAAGACGATGTTTTGATATATTTGCTGAAGATGTTTGCTGGTTGCTGGCACCCATGGACTAGAAAATAAATATTAAATTAAATTGTGTACTCAACACACAAA